>NW_025957577.1:0-34323 GCF_023159225.1 Perognathus longimembris pacificus
TAATCTTTGGGTTTTTATTTCTAATGAGGTCGACCAGTTGTCTATTTATTATTTTTTTACTACGCATCAAGCTGCGCTGCTTGTCTTTGCTCCTGTGTGCTCGCACACTCTCGCCTTTTCCACTTATTTTTATTTTTGATTTATTTTTGATTTATTTTGTCAATTTAAAAAAAAATACGCATCGTGCTGTGCTGTTTGTGGTTGCTTGAATGCATTCGCGCGCTCTCGCTTTCTCCACTTTACAATTTTTTTTGTTATTATTTATCTATTCCTGAGAGTTTATCTTATTTTTTATTTGTTTATTTAAATGAAGTCGACCAGTTGCCTGCCCTTCCTTCCATTATCCGTCACCGAGACAAACTGAACAAAGTTCTGAGGTCGACCTTGTAAAGATAAGGATTCAGGTCTGTCTGCTGTTTACCTTTGCTCCTGCGCGCACTGCCCTTCTCTCCACATTTATGTGTTTGTTTGTTTGTCTATCTAATCTTTTGTGTTTTTATTTCTAATGAGGTCGACCAGTTGTCTATTTATTATTTTTTTTAGTACGCATCAAGCTGCGCTGCTTGTCTTTGCTCCTGTGTGCTCGCGCACTCTCGCCTTTTCCACTTATTTTTATTTTTGATTTATTTTTGATATATTTTGTCAATTTAAAAAAAAAATACGCATCGTGCTGTGCTGTTTGTGTTTGCTTGAGTGCATTCGCGCGCTCCTCGCTCTCTCCACTTTACAATTTTTTTGTTATTATTTATCTATTCCTGAGAGTTTATCTTATTTTTTATTTGTTTATTTAAATGAAGTCGACCAGTTGCCTGCCCTTCCTTCCATTATCCGTCACCGAGACAAACTGAACAAAGTTCTGAGGTCGACCTTGTAAAGGTAAGGATTCAGGTCTGTCTGCTGTTTACCTTTGCTCCTGCGCGCACTGCCCTTCTCTCCACATTTATGTGTTTGTTTGTTTGTCTATCTAATCTTTTGGGTTTTTATTTCTAATGAGGTCGACCAGTTGTCTATTTATTATTTTTTTTAGTACGCATCAAGCTGCGCTGCTTGTCTTTGCTCCTGTGTGCTCGCGCACTCTCGCCGTTTCCACTTATTTTTATTTTTGATTTATTTTTGATTTATTTTGTCAATTTAAAAAAAAATACGCATCGTGCTGTGCTGTTTGTGTTTGCTTGAGTGCATTCGCGCGCTCTCGCTTTCTCCACTTTACAATTTTTTTGTTATTATTTATCTATTCCTGAGAGTTTAACTTATTTTTTATTTGTTTATTTAAATGAAGTCGACCAGCTTGCCTGCCCTTCCTTCCATTATCCGTCACCGAGACAAACTGAACAAAGTTCTGAGGTCGACCTTGTAAAGATAAGGATTCAGGTCTGTCTGCTGTTTACCTTTGCTCCTGCGCGCACTGCCCTTCTCTCCACATTTATGTGTTTGTTTGTTTGTCTATCTAATCTTTTGGGTTTTTATTTCTAATGAGGTCGACCAGTTGTCTATTTATTATTTTTTTTACTACGCATCAAGCTGCGCTGCTTGTCTTTGCTCCTGTGTGCTCGCGCACTCTCGCCTTTTCCACTTATTTTTATTTTTGATTTTATTTTGTCAATTTTAAAAAAAATACGCATCGTGCTGTGCTGTTTGTGTTTGCTTGAGTGCATTCGCGCGCTTTCGCTTTCTCCACTTTACAATTTTTTGTTATTATTTATCTATTCCTGAGAGTTTATCTTATTTTTATTTGTTTATTTAAATGAAGTCGACCAGTTGCCTGCCCTTCCTTCCATTATCCGTCACCGAGACAAACTGAACAAAGTTCTGAGGTCGACCTTGTAAAGATAAGGATTCAGGTCTGTCTGCTGTTTACCTTTGCTCCTGCGCGCACTGCCCTTCTCTCCACATTTATGTGTTTGTTTGTTTGTCTATCTAATCTTTTGGGTTTTTATTTCTAATGAGGTCGACCAGTTGTCTATTTATTTTTTTTTTTACTACGCATCAAGCTGCGTTGCTTGTCTTTGCTCCTGTGTGCTCGCGCACTCTCGCCTTTTCCACTTATTTTTATATTTGATTTATTTTGTCAATTTAAAAAAAATACGCATCGTGCTGTGCTGTTTGTGTTTGCTTGAGTGCATTCGCGCGTTCTCGCTTTCTCCACTTTACAATTTTTTTGTTATTATTTATCTTTTCCTGAGAGTTTATCTTATTTTTATTTGTTTATTTAAATGAACTCGACCAGTTGCCTGCCCTTCCTTCCATTATCCGTCACCGAGACAAACTGAACAAAGTTCTGAGGTCGACCTTGTAAAGATAAGGATTCAGGTCTGTCTGCTGTTCACCTTTGCTCCTGCGCGCACTGCCCTTCTCTCCACATTTATGTGTTTGTTTGTTTGTCTATCTAATCTTTTGGGTTTTTATTTCTAATGAGGTCGACCAGTTGTCTATTTATTATTTTTTTTACTACGCATCAAGCTGCGCTGCTTGTCTTTGCTCCTGTGTGCTCGCGCACTCTCGCCTTTTCCACTTATTTTTATTTTTGATTCATTTTTGATTTATTTTGTCAATTTAAAAAAAATACGCATCGTGCTGTGCTGTTTGTGTTTGCTTGAGTGCAATCGCGCGCTCTCGCTTTCTCCACTTTTCAATTTTTTTGTTTTTATTTATCTATTCCTGAGAGTTTATCTTAATTTTATTTGTTTATTTAAATGAAGTCGACAGTTGCCTGTCCTTCCTTCCATTATCCGTCACCGAGACAAACTGAACAAAGTTCTGAGGTCGACCTTGTAAAGATAAGGATTCAGGTCTGTCTGCTGTTTACCTTTGCTCCTGCGCGCACTGCCCTTCTCTCCTCATTTATGTGTTTGGTTGTTTGTCTATCTAAACTTTTGGGTTTTTATTTCTAATGAGGTCGACCTGTTGTCTATTTATTATTTTTTTTACTACGCATCAAGCTGCGCTGCTTATCTTTGCTCCTGTGTGCTCGCGCACTCTCGCCTTTTCCACTTATTATTATTTTTGATTTATTTTTGATTCATTTTGTCAATTTTAAAAAAAAATACGCATCGTGCTGTGCTGTTTGTGTTTGCTTGAGTGCATTCGCGCGCTCTCGCTTTCTCCACTTTACAATTTTTTTGTTATTATTTATCTATTCCTGAGAGTTTATCTTATTTTTTATTTGTTTATTTAAATGAAGTCGACCAGTTGCCTGCCCTTCCTTCCATTATCCGTCACCGAGACAAACTGAACAAAGTTCTGAGGTCGACCTTGTAAAGATAAGGATTCAGGTCTGTCTGCTGTTTACCTTTGCTCCTGCGCGCACTGCCCTTCTCTCCACATTTATGTGTTTTTTTTTTTGTCTATCTAATCTTTTGGGTTTTTATTTCTAATGAGGTCGACCAGTTGTCTATTTATTATTTTTTTTACTACGCATCAAGCTGCGCTGCTTGTCTTTGCTCCTGTGTGCTCGCGCACTCTCGCCTTTTCCACTTATTTTTATTTTTGATTTATTTTGATTTATTTTGTCAATTTAAAAAAAAATACGCATCGTGCTGTGCTGTTTGTGTTTGATTGAGTGCATTCCCGCGCTCTCGCTTTCTCCACTTTACAATTTTTTTGTTATTATTTTTCTATTCCTGAGAGTTTATCTTATTTTTTATTTGTTTATTTAAATGAAGTCGACCAGTTGCCTGCCCTTCCTTCCATTATCCGTCACCGAGACAAACTGAACAAAGTTCTGAGGTCGACCTTGTAAAGATAAGGATTCAGGTCTGTCTGCTGTTTACCTTTGCTCCTGCGCGCACTGCCCTTCTCTCCACATTTATGTGTTTGTTTGTTTGTCTATCTAATCTTTTGGGTTTTTATTTCTAATGAGGTCGACCAGTTGTCTATTTATTATTTTTTTTACTTCGCATCAAGCTGCGCTGCTTGTCTTTGCTCCTGTGTGCTCGCGCACTCTCGCCTTTTCCACTTATTTTTATTTTGATTTATTTTGTCAATTTTAAAAAAAATACGCATCGTGCTGTGCTGTTTATGTTTGCTTGAGTGCATTCGCCGCGCTCTCGCTTTCTCCACTTTACAATTTTTTGTTATTATTTATCTATTCCTGAGAGTTTATCTTATTTTTTATTTGTTTATTTAAATGAAGTCGACCAGTTGCATGCCCTTCCTTCCATTATCCGTCACCGAGACAAACTGAACAAAGTTCTGAGGTCGACCTTGTAAAGATAAGGATTCAGGTCTGTCTGCTGTTTACCTTTGCTCCTGCCCGCACTGCCCTTCTCTCCACATTTATGTGTTTGTTTGTTTGTCTATCTAATCATTTGTGTTTTTATTTCTAATGAGGTCGACCAGTTGTCTATTTATTATTTTTTTTACTACGCATCAAACTGCGCTGCTTGTCTTTGCTCCTGTGTGCTCGCGCACTCTCGCCTTTTCCACTTATTTTTATTTTTGATTTATTTTTGATTTATTTTGTCAATTTTAAAAAAAAATACGCATCGTGCTGTGCTGTTTGTGTTTGCTTGAGTGCATTCTCGCGCTCTCCGCTTTCTCCACTTTACAATGTTTTTGTTATTATTTATCTATTCCTGAGAGTTTATCTTATTTTTTATTTGTTTATTTAAATGAAGTCGACCAGTTGCCTGCCCTTCCTTCCATTATCCGTCACCGAGACAAACTGAACAAAGTTCTGAGGTCGACCTTGTAAAGATAAGGATTCAGGTCTGTCTGCTGTTTACCTTTGCTCCTGCGCGCACTGCCCTTCTCTCCACATTTATGTGTTTGTTTGTTTGTCTATCTAATCTTTTGGGTTTTTATTTCTAATGAGGTCGACCAGTTGTCTATTTATTATTTTTTTTTAGTACGCATCAAGCTGCGCTGCTTGTCTTTGCTCCTGTGTGCTCGCGCACTCTCACCTTTTCCACTTATTTTTATTTTTGATCCATTTTTGATTTATTTTGTCAATTTTTAAAAAAAAATACGCATCGTGCTGTGCTGTTTGTGTTTGCTTGAGTGCATTCGCGCTCTCGCTTTCTCCACTTTACAATTTTTTTGTTATTATTTATCTATTCCTGAGAGTTTAACTTATTTTTTATTTGTTTATTTAAATGAAGTCGACCAGTTGCCTGCCCTTCCTTCCATTATCCGTCACCGAGACAAACTGAACAAAGTTCTGAGGTCGACCTTGTAAAGATAAGGATTCAGGTCTGTCTGCTGTTTACCTTTGCTCCTGCGCGCACTGCCCTTCTCTCCACATTTATGTGTTTGTTTGTTTGTCTATCTAATCTTTTGTGTTTTTATTTCTAATGAGGTCGACCAGTTGTCTATTTATTATTTTTTTTAGTACGCATCAAGCTTCGCTGCTTGTCTTTGCTCCTGTGTGCTCGCGCACTCTCGCCTTTTCCCCTTATTTTTATTTTTGATTTATTTTTGATTTATTTTGTCAATTTAAAAAAAATACGCATCGTGCTGTGCTGTTTGTGTTTGCTTGAGTGCATTCGCGCGCTCTCGCTTTCTCCACTTTACAATTTTTTTGTTACTATTTATCTATTCCTGAGAGTTTATCTTATTTTTTATTTGTTTATTTAAATGAAGTCGACCAGTTGCCTGCCCTTCTTTCCATTATCCGTCACCGAGACAAACTGAACAAAGTTCTGAGGTCAACCTTGTAAAGATAAGGATTCAGGTCTGTCTGCTGTTTACCTTTGCTCCTGCCCGCACTGCCCTTCTCTCCACATTTATGTGTTTGTTTGTTTGTCTATCTAATCTTTTGGGTTTTTATTTCTAATGAGGTCGACCAGTTGTCTATTTATTATTTTTTTTTAGTACGCATCAAGCTGCGCTGCTTGTCTTTGCTCCTGTGTGCTCGCGCACTCTCGCCTTTTCCACTAATTTTTATTTTTGATTTATTTTTTATTTATTTTGTCAATTTAAAAAAAATACGCATCGTGCTGTGCTGTTTGTGTTTGCTTGAGTGCATTCGCGCGTTCTCGCTTTCTCCACTTTACAATGTTTTTGTTATTATTTTCTATTCCTGAGAGTTTATCTTATTTTTTATTTGTTTATTTAAATGAAGTCGACCCGTTGCCTGACCTTCCTTCCATTATCCGTCACCGAGACAAACTGAACAAAGTTCTGAGGTCGACCTCGTAAAGATAAGGATTCAGGTCTGTATGCTGTTTACCTTTGCTCCTGCTCGCACTGCCCTTCTCTCCACATTTATGTGTTTGTTTGTTTGTCTATCTAATCTTTTGGGTTTTTATTTCTAATGAGGTCGACCAGTTGTCTATTTATTATTTTTTTACTACGCATCAAGCTGCGCTGCTTGTCTTTGCTCCTGTGTGCTCGCGCACTCTCGCCTTTTCCACTTATTTTTATTTTTGATTTATTTTTGATTCATTTTGTCAATTTTAAAAAAAAATACGCATCGTGCTGTGCTGTTTGTGTTTGCTTGAGTGCATTCTCGCGCTCTCGCTTTCTCCACTTTACAATTTTTTTGTTATTATTTATCTATTCCTGAGAGTTTATCTTATTTTTTATTTGTTTATTTAAATGAAGTCGACCAGTTGCCTGCCCTTCCTTCCATTATCCGTCACCGAGACCAACTGAACAAAGTTCTGAGGTCGACCTTGTAAAGATAAGGATTCAGGTCTGTCTGCTGTTTACCTTTGCTCCTGCGCGCACTGCCCTTCTCTCCACATTTATGTGTTTGTTTGTTTGTCTATCTAATCTTTTGGGTTTTTTTTTCTAATGAGGTCGACCAGTTGTCTATTTATTATTTTTTTTACTACGAATCAAGCTGCGCTGCTTGTCTTTGCTCCTTTGTGCTCGCGCACTCTCGCCTTTTCCACTTATTTTTATTTTTGATTTATTTTTGATTTATTTTGTCAATTTAAAAAAAAAATACGCATCGTGCTGTGCTGTTTGTGTTTGCTTGAGTGCATTCGCGCGCTCTCGCTTTCTCCACTTTACAATTTTTTTGTTATTATTTATCTATTCCTGAGAGTTTATCTTATTTTTTATTTGTTTATTTAAATGAAGTCGACCAGTTGCCTGCCCTTCCTTCCATTATCCGTCACCGAGACAAACTGAACAAAGTTCTGAGGTCGACCTTGTAAAGATAAGGATTCAGGTCTGTCTGCTGTTTACCTTTGCTCCTGTGCGCACTGCCCTTCTCTCCTCATTTATGTGTTTGGTTGTTTGTCTATCTAATCTTTTGGGTTTTTATTTCTAATGAGGTCGACCAGTTGTCTATTTATTATTTTTTTTACTACGCATCAAGCTGTGCTGCTTGTCTTTGCTCCTGTGTGCTCGCGCACTCTCGCCTTTTCCACTTATTTTTATTTTTGATTTATTTTTGATTCATTTTGTCAATTTTAAAAAAAAATACGCATCGTGCTGTGCTGTTTGTGTTTGCTTGAGTGCATTCGCGCGCTCTCGCTTTCTCCACTTTACAATTTTTTTGTTATTATTTATCTATTCCTGAGAGTTTATCTTATTTTTTATTTGTTTATTTAAATGAAGTCGACCAGTTGCCTGCCCTTCCTTCCATTATCCGTCACCGAGACAAACTGAACAAAGTTCTGAGGTCGACCTTGTAAAGATAAGGATTCAGGTCTGTCTGCTCTTTACCTTTGCTCCTGCGCGCACTGCCCTTCTCTCCTCATTTATGTGTTTGGTTGTTTGTCTATCTAATCTTTTGGGTTTTTATTTCTAATGAGGTCGACCAGTTGTCTATTTATTATTTTTTTTACTACGCATCAAGCTGTGCTGCTTGTCTTTGCTCCTGTGTGCTCGCGCACTCTCGCCTTTTCCACTTATTTTTATTTTTGATTTATTTTTGATTCATTTTGTCAATTTTAAAAAAAATACGCATCGTGCTGTGCTGTTTGTGTTTGCTTGAGTGCATTCTCGCGCTCTCGCTTTCTCCACTTTACAATTTTTTGTTATTATTTATCTATTCCTGAGAGTTTATCTTATTTTTTATTTGTTTATTTAAATGAAGTCGACCAGTTGCCTGCCCTTCCATCCATTATCCGTCACCGAGACAAACTGAACAAAGTTCTGAGGTCGACCTTGTAAAGATAAGGATTCAGGTCTGTCTGCTGTTTACCTTTGCTCCTGCGCGCACTGCCCTTCTCTCCACATTTATGTGTTTGTTTGTTTGTCTATCTAATCTTTTGGGTTTTTATTTCTAATGAGGTCAACCAGTTGCTATTTATTATTTTTTTTACTACGCATCAAGCTGCGCTGCTTGTCTTTGCTCCTGTGTGCTCGCGCACTCTCGCCTTTTCCACTTATTTTTATTTTTGATTTATTTTTGATTTATTTTGTCAACTTTAAAAAAAAATACGCATCGTGCTGTGCTGTTTGTGTTTGCTTGAGTGCATTCGCGCGCTCTCGCTTTCTCCACTTTACAATTTTTTTGTTATTATTTATCTATTCCTGAGAGTTTATCTTATTTTTATTTGTTTATTTAAATGAAGTCGACCAGTTGCCTGCCCTTCCTTCCATTATCCGTCACCGAGACAAACTGAACAAAGTTCTGAGGTCGACCTTGTAAAGGTAAGGATTCAGGTCTGTCTGCTGTTTACCTTTGCTCCTGCGCGCACTGCCCTTCTCTCCACATTTATGTGTTTGTTTGTTTGTCTATCTAATCTTTTGGGTTTTTATTTCTAATGAGTTCGACCAGTTGTCTATTTATTATTTTTTTTACTACGCATCAAGCTGCGCTGCTTGTCTTTGCTCCTGTGTGCTCGCGCACTCTCGCCTTTTCCACTTATTTTTATTTTTGATTTATTTTTGATTTATTTTGTCAATTTAAAAAAAATACGCATCGTGCTGTGCTGTTTGTGTTTGCTTGAGTGCATTCGCGCGCTCTCGCTTTCTCCACTTTACAATTTTTTTGTTTTTATTTATCTATTCCTGAGAGTTTATGTTAATTTTATTTGTTTATTTAAATGAAGTCGACCAGTTGCCTGCCCTTCCTTCCATTATCCGTCACCGAGACAAACTGAACAAAGTTCTGAGGTCGACCTTGTAAAGATAAGGATTCAGGTCTGTCTGCTGTTTTCCTTTGCTCCTGCGCGCACTGCCCTTCTCTCCACATTTATGTGTTTGTTTGTTTGTCTATCTAATCTTTTGGGTTTTTATTTCTAATGAGGTCGACCAGTTGTCTATTTATTATTTTTTTTACTACGCATCAAGCTGCGCTGCTTGTCTTTGCTCCTGTGTGCTCGCGCACTCTCGCCTTTTCCACTTATTTTTATTTTTGATTTATTTTTGATTTATTTTGTCAATTTTAAAAAAAAATACGCATCGTGCTGTGCTGTTTGTGTTTGCTTGAGTGCATTCGCGCGCTCTCGCTTTCTCCACTTTACAATTTTTTTGTTATTATTTATCTATTCCTGAGATTTTATCTTATTTTTTATTTGTTTATTTAAATGAAGTCGACCAGTTGCCTGCCCTTCCTTCCATTATCCGTCACCGAGGCAAACTGAACAAAGTTCTGAGGTCGACCTTGTAAAGATAAGGATTCAGGTCTGTCTGCTGTTTACCTTTGCTCCTGCGCGCACTGCCCTTCTCTCCACATTTATGTGTTTGTTTGTTTGTCTATCTAATCTTTTGGGTTTTTATTTCTAATGAGGTCGACCAGTTGTCTATTTATTATTTTTTTAACTATGCATCAAGCTGCGCTGCTTGTCTTTGCTCCAGTGTGCTCGCGCACTCTCGCCTTTTCCACTTATTTTTATTTTTGATTTATTTTTGTTTATTTTGTCAATTTAAAAAAAAATACGCATCGTGCTGTGCTGTTTGTGTTTGCTTGAATGCATTCGCGCGCTCTCGCTTTCTCCACTTTACAATTTTTTTGTTATTATTTATCTATTCCTGAGAGTTTATCTTATTATTTATTTGTTTATTTAAATGAAGTCGACCAGTTGCCTGCCCTTCCTTCCATTATCCGGCACCGAGACAAACTGAACAAAGTTCTGAGGTCGACCTTGTAAAGATAAGGATTCAGGTCTGTCTGCTGTTTACCTTTGCTCCTGCGCGCACTGCCCTTCTCTCCACATTTATGTGTTTGTTTGTTTGTCTATCTAATCTTTTGGGTTTTTATTTCTAATGAGGTCGACCAGTTGTCTATTTATTATTTTTTTACTACGCATCAAGCTGCGCTGCTTGTCTTTGCTCCTGTGTGCTCGCGCACTCTCGCCTTTTGAACTTATTTTTATTTTTGATTTATTTTTTATTTATTTTGGCAATTTTAAAAAAAAATACGCATCGTGCTGTGCTGTTTGTGTTTGCTTGAGTGCATTCGCGCGCTCTCGCTTTCTCCACTTTACAATTTTTTTGTTATTATTTATCTATTCCTGAGAGTTTATCTTATTTTTTATTTGTTTATTTAAATGAAGTCGACCAGTTGCCTGCCCTTCCTTCCATTATCCGTCACCGAGACAAACTGAACAAAGTTCTGAGGTCGACCTTGTAAAGATAAGGATTCAGGTCTGTCTGCTGTTTACCTTTGCTCCTGCGCGCACTGCCCTTCTCTCCACATTTATGTGTTTGTTTGTTTGTCTATGTAATCTTTTGGGTTTTTTATTTCTAATGAGGTCGACCAGTTGTCTATTTATTATTTTTTTTACTACGCATCAAGCTGCGCTGCTTGTCTTTGCTCCTGTGTGTTCGCGCACTCTCGCCTTTTCCACTTATTTTTATTTTTGATTTATTTTTGATTTATTTTGTCAATTTAAAAAAAAATACGCATCGTGCTGTGCTGTTTGTGTTTGCTTGAGTGCATTCGCGCGCTCTCGCTTTCTCCACTTTACAATTTTTTTGTTATTATTTATCTATTCCTGAGAGTTTATCTTATTTTTTATTTGTTTATTTAAATGAAGTCGACCAGTTGCCTGCCCTTCCTTCCATTATCCGTCACCGAGGCAAACTGAACAAAGTTCTGAGGTCGACCTTGTAAAGAAAGGATTCAGGTCTGTCTGCTGTTTACCTTTGCTCCTGCGCGCACTGCCCTTCTCTACTCATTTATGTGTTTGTTTGTTTGTCTATCTAATCTTTTGGGTTTTTATTTCTAATGAGGTCGACCAGTTGTCTATTTATTATTTTTTTTACTACGCATCAAGCTGCGCTGCTTGTCTTTGCTCCTGTGTGCTCGCGCACTCTCGCCTTTTCCACTTATTTTTATATTTGATTTATTTTGTCAATTTAAAAAAAAATACGCATCGTGCTGTGCTGTTTGTGTTTGCTTGAGTGCATTCGCGCGTTCTCGCTTTCTCCACTTTACAATTTTTTTGTTATTATTTATCTTTTCCTGAGAGTTTATCTTATTTTTTATTTGTTTATTTAAATGAACTCGACCAGTTGCCTGCCCTTCCTTCCATTATCCGTCACCGAGACAAACTGAACAAAGTTCTGAGGTCGACCTTGTAAAGATAAGGATTCAGGTCTGTCTGCTGTTCACCTTTGCTCCTGCGCGCACTGCCCTTCTCTCCACATTTATGTGTTTGTTTGTTTGTCTATCTAATCTTTTGGGTTTTTATTTCTAATGAGGTCGACCAGTTGTCTATTTATTATTTTTTTTACTACGCATCAAGCTGCGCTGCTTGTCTTTGCTCCAGTGTGCTCGCGCACTCTCGCCTTTTCCACTTATTTTTATTTTTGATTCATTTTTGATTTATTTTGTCAATTTAAAAAAAATACGCATCGTGCTGTGCTGTTTGTGTTTGCTTGAGTGCAATCGCGCGCTCTCGCTTTCTCCACTTTTCAATTTTTTTGTTTTTATTTATCTATTCCTGAGAGTTTATCTTAATTTTATTTGTTTATTTAAATGAAGTCGACCAGTTGCCTGTCCTTCCTTCCATTATCCGTCACCGAGACAAACTGAACAAAGTTCTGAGGTCGACCTTGTAAAGATAAGGATTCAGGTCTGTCTGCTGTTTACCTTTGCTCCTGCGCGCACTGCCCTTCTCTCCACATTTATGTGTTTGTTTGTTTGTCTATGTAATCTTTTGCGTTTTTATTTGTAATGAGGTCGACCAGTTGTCTATTTATTATTTTTTTTACTACGCATCAAGCTGCGCTGCTTGTCTTTGCTCCTTTGTGGTCGCGCACTCTCGCCTTTTCCACTTATTTTTATTTTTGATTTATTTTTGATTTATTTTGTCAATTTAAAAAAAAATACGCATCGTGCTGTGCTGTTTGTGTTTGCTTGAGTACATTCGCGCGCTCTCGCTTTCTCCACTTTACAATTTTTTTGTTATTATTTATCTATTCCTGAGAGTTTATCTTATTTTTTATTTGTTTATTTAAATGAAGTCGACCAGTTGCCTGCCCTTCCTTCCATTATCCGTCACCGAGACCAACTGAACAAAGTTCTGAGGTCGACCTTGTAAAGATAAGGATTCAGGTCTGTCTGCTGTTTACCTTTGCTCCTGCGCGCACTGCCCTTCTCTCCACATTTATGTGTTTGTTTGTTTGTCTATCTAATCTTTTGGGTTTTTTTTCTAATGAGGTCGACCAGTTGTCTATTTATTATTTTTTTTACTACGAATCAAGCTGCGCTGCTTGTCTTTGCTCCTTTGTGCTCGCGCACTCTCGCCTTTTCCACTTATTTTTATTTTTGATTTATTTTTGATTTATTTTGTCAATTTAAAAAAAAATACGCATCGTGCTGTGCTGTTTGTGTTTGCTTGAGTGCATTCGCGCGCTCTCGCTTTCTCCACTTTACAATTTTTTTGTTATTATTTATCTATTCCTGAGAGTTTATCTTATTTTTTATTTGTTTATTTAAATGAAGTCGACCAGTTGCCTGCCCTTCCTTCCATTATCCGTCACCGAGACAAACTGAACAAAGTTCTGAGGTCGACCTTGTAAAGATAAGGATTCAGGTCTGTCTGCTGTTTACCTTTGCTCCTGTGCGCACTGCCCTTCTCTCCTCATTTATGTGTTTGGTTGTTTGTCTATCTAATCTTTTGGGTTTTTATTTCTAATGAGGTCGACCAGTTGTCTATTTATTATTTTTTTTACTACGCATCAAGCTGTGCTGCTTGTCTTTGCTCCTGTGTGCTCGCGCACTCTCGCCTTTTCCACTTATTTTTATTTTTGATTTATTTTTGATTCATTTTGTCAATTTAAAAAAAAATACGCATCGTGCTGTGCTGTTTGTGTTTGCTTGAGTGCATTCTCGCGCTCTCGCTTTCTCCACTTTACAATTTTTTTGTTATTATTTATCTATTCCTGAGAGTTTATCTTATTTTTTATTTGTTTATTTAAATGAAGTCGACCAGTTGCCTGCCCTTCCTTCCATTATCCGTCACCGAGACAAACTGAACAAAGTTCTGAGGTCGACCTTGTAAAGATAAGGATTCAGGTCTGTCTGCTGTTTACCTTTGCTCCTGCGCGCACTGCCCTTCTCTCCTCATTTATGTGTTTGGTTGTTTGTCTATCTAATCTTTTGGGTTTTTATTTCTAATGAGGTCGACCAGTTGTCTATTTATTATTTTTTTTACTACGCATCAAGCTGCGCTGCTTGTCTTTGCTCCTGTGTGCTCGCGCACTCTCGCCTTTTCCACTTATTTTTATTTTTGATTTATTTTTGATTCATTTTGTCAATTTAAAAAAAAATACGCATCGTGCTGTGCTGTTTGTGTTTGCTTGAGTGCATTCTCGCGCTCTCGCTTTCTCCACTTTACAATTTTTTTGTTATTATTTATCTATTCCTGAGAGTTTATCTTATTTTTTATTTGTTTATTTAAATGAAGTCGACCAGTTGCCTGCCCTTCCTTCCATTATCCGTCACCGAGACAAACTGAACAAAGTTCTGAGGTCGACCTTGTAAAGATAAGGATTCAGGTCTGTCGGCTGTTTACCTTTGCTCCTGCGCGCACTGCCCTTCTCTCCACATTAATGTGTTTGTTTGTTTGTCTATGTAATCTTTTGCGTTTTTATTTCTAATGAGGTCGACCAGTTGTCTATTTATTATTTTTTTTACTACGCATCAAGCTGCGGTGCTTGTCTTTGCTCCTTTGTGGTCGCGCACTCTCGCCTTTTCCACTTATTTTTATTTTTGATTTATTTTTGATTTATTTTGTCAATTTAAAAAAAAATACGCATCGTGCTGTGCTGTTTGTGTTTGCTTGAGTGCATTCGCGCGCTCTCGCTTTCTCCACTTTACAATTTTTTTGTTATTATTTATCTATTCCTGAGAGTTTATCTTATTTTTTATTTGTTTATTTAAATGAAGTCGACCAGTTGCCTGCCCTTCCTTCCATTATCCGTCACAGAGACAAACTGAACAAAGTTCTGAGGTCGACCTTATAAAGATAAGGATTCAGGTCTGTCTGCTGTTTACCTTTGCTCCTGCGCGTACTGCCCTTCTCTCCTCATTTATGTGTTTGTTTGTTTGTCTATCTAATCTTTTGGGTTTTTTTTTCTAATGAGGTCGACCAGTTGTCTATTTATTATTTTTTTTACTACGCATCAAGCTGCGCTGCTTGTCTTTGCTCCTGTGTGCTCGCGCACTCTCGCCTTTTCCACTTATTTTTATTTTTGATTTATTTTTGATTCATTTTGTCAATTTTAAAAAAAATACGCATCGTGCTGTGCTGTTTGTGTTTGCTTGAGTGCATTCTCGCGCTCTCGCTTTCTCCACTTTACAATTTTTTTGTTATTATTTATCTATTCCTGAGAGTTTATCTTATTTTTTATTTGTTTATTTAAATGAAGTCGACCAGTTGCCTGCCCTTCCTTCCATTATCCGTCACCGAGACAAACTGAACAAAGTTCTGAGGTCGACCTTGTAAAGATAAGGATTCAGGTCTGTCTGCTGTTTACCTTTGCTCCTGCGCGCACTGCCCTTCTCTCCACATTTATGTGTTTGTTTGTTTGTCTATCTAATCTTTTGGGTTTTTTTTTCTAATGAGGTCGACCAGTTGTCTATTTATTATTTTTTTTACTACGAATCAAGCTGCGCTGCTTGTCTTTGCTCCTTTGTGCTCGCGCACTCTCGCCTTTTCCACTTATTTTTATTTTTGATTTATTTTTGATTTATTTTGTCAATTTAAAAAAAAATACGCATCGTGCTGTGCTGTTTGTGTTTGCTTGAGTGCATTCGCGCGCTCTCGCTTTCTCCACTTTACAATTTTTTGTTATTATTTATCTATTCCTGAGAGTTTATCTTATTTTTTATTTGTTTATTTAAATGAAGTCGACCAGTTGCCTGCCCTTCCTTCCATTATCCGTCACCGAGACAAACTGAACAAAGTTCTGAGGTCGACCTTGTAAAGATAAGGATTCAGGTCTGTCTGCTGTTTACCTTTGCTCCTGTGCGCACTGCCCTTCTCTCCTCATTTATGTGTTTGGGTGTTTGTCTATCTAATCTTTTGGGTTTTTATTTCTAATGAGGTCGACCAGTTGTCTATTTATTATTTTTTTTACTACGCATCAAGCTGTGCTGCTTGTCTTTGCTCCTGTGTGCTCGCGCACTCTCGCCTTTTCCACTTATTTATATTTTTGATTTATTTTTGATTCATTTTGTCAATTTTAAAAAAAATACGCATCGTGCTGTGCTGTTTGTGTTTGCTTGAGTGCATTCTCGCGCTCTCGCTTTCTCCACTTTACAATTTTTTTGTTATTATTTATCTATTCCTGAGAGTTTATCTTATTTTTTATTTGTTTATTTAAATGAAGTCGACCAGTTGCCTGCCCTTCCTTCCATTATCCGTCACCGAGACAAACTGAACAAAGTTCTGAGGTCGACCTTGTAAAGATAAGGATTAAGGTCTGTCTGCTGTTTACCTTTGCTCCTGCGCGCACTGCCCTTCTCTCCACATTTATGTGTTTGTTTGTTTGTCTATCTAATCTTTTGGGTTTTTATTTCTAATGAGGTCGACCAGTTGCTATTTATTATTTTTTTTACTACGCATCAAGCTGCGCTGCTTGTCTTTGCTCCTGTGTGCTCGCGCACTCTCGCCTTTTCCACTTATTTTTATTTTTGATTTATTTTTGATTTATTTTGTCAATTTAAAAAAAATACGCATCGTGCTGTGCTGTTTGTGTTTGCTTGAGTGCATTCGCGCGCTCTCGCTTTCTCCACTTTACAATTTTTTTGTTATTATTTATCTATTCCTGAGAGTTTATCTTATTTTTTATTTGTTTATTTAAATGAAGTCGACCAGTTGCCTGCCCTTCCTTCCATTATCCGTCACCGAGACAAACTGAACAAAGTTCTGAGGTCGACCTTGTAAAGATAAGGATTCAGGTCTGTCTGCTGTTTACCTTTGCTCCTGCGCGCACTGCCCTTCTCTCCACATTTATGTGTTTGTTTGTTTGTCTATGTAATCTTTTGCGTTTTTATTTGTAATGAGGTCGACCAGTTGTCTATTTATTATTTTTTTTACTACGCATCAAGTTGCGCTGCTTGTCTTTGCTCCTTTGTGGTCGCGCACTCTCGCCTTTTCCACTTATTTTTATTTTTGATTTATTTTTGATTCATTTTGTCAATTTTAAAAAAAATACGCATCGTGCTGTGCTGTTTGTGTTTGCTTGAGTGCATTCGCGCGCTCTCGCTTTCTCCACTTTACAATTTTTTTGTTATTATTTATCTATTCCTGAGAGTTTATCTTATTTTTTATTTGTTTATTTAAATGAAGTCGACCAGTTGCCTGCCCTTCCTTCCATTATCCGTCACCGAGACAAACTGAACAAAGTTCTGAGGTCGACCTTGTAAAGATAAGGATTCAGGTCTGTCTGCTCTTTACCTTTGCTCCTGCGCGCACTGCCCTTCTCTCCTCATTTATGTGTTTGGTTGTTTGTCTATCTAATCTTTTGGGTTTTTATTTCTAATGAGGTCGACCAGTTGTCTATTTATTATTTTTTTTACTACGCATCAAGCTGTGCTGCTTGTCTTTGCTCCTGTGTGCTCGCGCACTCTCGCCTTTTCCACTTATTTTTATTTTTGATTTATTTTTGATTCATTTTGTCAATTTTAAAAAAAATACGCATCGTGCTGTGCTGTTTGTGTTTGCTTGAGTGCATTCTCGCGCTCTCGCTTTCTCCACTTTACAATTTTTTTGTTATTATTTATCTATTCCTGAGAGTTTATCTTATTTTTTATTTGTTTATTTAAATGAAGTCGACCAGTTGCCTGCCCTTCCATCCATTATCCGTCACCGAGACAAACTGAACAAAGTTCTGAGGTCGACCTTGTAAAGATAAGGATTCAGGTCTGTCTGCTGTTTACCTTTGCTCCTGCGCGCACTGCCCTTCTCTCCACATTTATGTGTTTGTTTGTTTGTCTATCTAATCTTTTGGGTTTTTATTTCTAATGAGGTCAACCAGTTGCTATTTATTATTTTTTTTACTACGCATCAAGCTGCGCTGCTTGTCTTTGCTCCTGTGTGCTCGCGCACTCTCGCCTTTTCCACTTATTTTTATTTTTGATTTATTTTTGATTTATTTTGTCAACTTTAAAAAAAAATACGCATCGTGCTGTGCTGTTTGTGTTTGCTTGAGTGCATTCGCGCGCTCTCGCTTTCTCCACTTTACAATTTTTTTGTTATTATTTATCTATTCCTGAGAGTTTATCTTATTTTTTATTTGTTTATTTAAATGAAGTCGACCAGTTGCCTGCCCTTCCTTCCATTATCCGTCACCGAGACAAACTGAACAAAGTTCTGAGGTCGACCTTGTAAAGGTAAGGATTCAGGTCTGTCTGCTGTTTACCTTTGCTCCTGCGCGCACTGCCCTTCTCTCCACATTTATGTGTTTGTTTGTTTGTCTATCTAATCTTTTGGGTTTTTATTTCTAATGAGTTCGACCAGTTGTCTATTTATTATTTTTTTTACTACGCATCAAGCTGCGCTGCTTGTCTTTGCTCCTGTGTGCTCGCGCACTCTCGCCTTTTCCACTTATTTTTATTTTTGATTTATTTTTGATTTATTTTGTCAATTTAAAAAAAATACGCATCGTGCTGTGCTGTTTGTGTTTGCTTGAGTGCATTCGCGCGCTCTCGCTTTCTCCACTTTACAATTTTTTTGTTTTTATTTATCTATTCCTGAGAGTTTATGTTAATTTTATTTGTTTATTTAAATGAAGTCGACCAGTTGCCTGCCCTTCCTTCCATTATCCGTCACCGAGACAAACTGAACAAAGTTCTGAGGTCGACCTTGTAAAGATAAGGATTCAGGTCTGTCTGCTGTTTTCCTTTGCTCCTGCGCGCACTGCCCTTCTCTCCACATTTATGTGTTTGTTTGTTTGTCTATCTAATCTTTTGGGTTTTTATTTCTAATGAGGTCGACCAGTTGTCTATTTATTATTTTTTTTACTACGCATCAAGCTGCGCTGCTTGTCTTTGCTCCTGTGTGCTCGCGCACTCTCGCCTTTTCCACTTATTTTTATTTTTGATTTATTTTTGATTTATTTTGTCAATTTTAAAAAAAAATACGCATCGTGCTGTGCTGTTTGTGTTTGCTTGAGTGCATTCGCGCGCTCTCGCTTTCTCCACTTTACAATTTTTTTGTTATTATTTATCTATTCCTGAGATTTTATCTTATTTTTTATTTGTTTATTTAAATGAAGTCGACCAGTTGCCTGCCCTTCCTTCCATTATCCGTCACCGAGGCAAACTGAACAAAGTTCTGAGGTCGACCTTGTAAAGATAAGGATTCAGGTCTGTCTGCTGTTTACCTTTGCTCCTGCGCGCACTGCCCTTCTCTCCACATTTATGTGTTTGTTTGTTTGTCTATCTAATCTTTTGGGTTTTTATTTCTAATGAGGTCGACCAGTTGTCTATTTATTATTTTTTTAACTATGCATCAAGCTGCGCTGCTTGTCTTTGCTCCAGTGTGCTCGCGCACTCTCGCCTTTTCCACTTATTTTTATTTTTGATTTATTTTTGTTTATTTTGTCAATTTAAAAAAAAATACGCATCGTGCTGTGCTGTTTGTGTTTGCTTGAGTGCATTCGCGCGCTCTCGCTTTCTCCACTTTACAATTTTTTTGTTATTATTTATCTATTCCTGAGAGTTTATCTTATTTTTTATTTGTTTATTTAAATGAAGTCGACCAGTTGCCTGCCCTTCCTTCCATTATCCGTCACCGAGACAAACTGAACAAAGTTCTGAGGTCGACCTTGTAAAGATAAGGATTCAGGTCTGTCTGCTGTTTACCTTTGCTCCTGCGCGCACTGCCCTTCTCTCCACATTTATGTGTTTGTTTGTTTGTCTATGTAATCTTTTGGGATTTTATTTCTAATGAGGTCGACCAGTTGTCTATTTATTATTTTTTTTTACTACGCATCAAGCTGCGCTGCTTGTCTTTGCTCCTGTGTGTTCGCGCACTCTCGCCTTTTCCACTTATTTTTATTTTTGATTTATTTTTGATTTATTTTGTCAATTTAAAAAAAAATACGCATCGTGCTGTGCTGTTTGTGTTTGCTTGAGTGCATTCGCGCGCTCTCGCTTTCTCCACTTTACAATTTTTTTGTTATTATTTATCTATTCCTGAGAGTTTATCTTATTTTTTATTTGTTTATTTAAATGAAGTCGACCAGTTGCCTGCCCTTCCTTCCATTATCCGTCACCGAGGCAAACTGAACAAAGTTCTGAGGTCGACCTTGTAAAGAAAAGGATTCAGGTCTGTCTGCTGTTTACCTTTGCTCCTGCGCGCACTGCCCTTCTCTACTCATTTATGTGTTTGTTTGTTTGTCTATCTAATCTTTTGGGTTTTTATTTCTAATGAGGTCGACCAGTTGTCTATTTATTATTTTTTTTACTACGCATCAAGCTGCGCTGCTTGTCTTTGCTCCTGTGTGCTCGCGCACTCTCGCCTTTTCCACTTATTTTTATATTTGATTTATTTTGTCAATTTAAAAAAAATACGCATCGTGCTGTGCTGTTTGTGTTTGCTTGAGTGCATTCGCGCGCTCTCGCTTTCTCCACTTTACAATTTTTTTGTTATTATTTATCTATTCCTGAGAGTTTATCTTATTTTTTATTTGTTTATTTAAATGAAGTCGACCAGTTGCCTGCCCTTCCTTCCATTATCCGTCACAGAGACAAACTGAACAAAGTTCTGAGGTCGACCTTATAAAGATAAGGATTCAGGTCTGTCTGCTGTTTACCTTTGCTCCTGCGCGCACTGCCCTTCTCTCCTCATTTATGTGTTTGTTTGTTTGTCTATCTAATCTTTTGGGTTTTTTTTTCTAATGAGGTCGACCAGTTGTCTATTTATTATTTTTTTTACTACGCATCAAGCTGCGCTGCTTGTCTTTGCTCCTGTGTGCTCGCGCACTCTCGCCTTTTCCACTTATTATTATTTTTGATTTATTTTTGATTCATTTTGTCAATTTTAAAAAAAAATACGCATCGTGCTGTGCTGTTTGTGTTTGCTTGAGTGCATTCTCGCGCTCTCGCTTTCTCCACTTTACAATTTTTTTGTTATTATTTATCTATTCCTGAGAGTTTATCTTATTTTTTATTTGTTTATTTAAATGAAGTCGACCAGTTGCCTGCCCTTCCTTCCATTATCCGTCACCGAGACCAACTGAACAAAGTTCTGAGGTCGACCTTGTAAAGATAAGGATTCAGGTCTGTCTGCTGTTTACCTTTGCTCCTGCGCGCACTGCCCTTCTCTCCACATTTATGTGTTTGTTTGTTTGTCTATCTAATCTTTTGGGTTTTTTTTTCTAATGAGGTCGACCAGTTGTCTATTTATTATTTTTTTTACTACGAATCAAGCTGCGCTGCTTGTCTTTGCTCCTTTGTGCTCGCGCACTCTCGCCTTTTCCACTTATTTTTATTTTTGATTTATTTTTGATTTATTTTGTCAATTTAAAAAAAATACGCATCGTGCTGTGCTGTTTGTGTTTGCTTGAGTGCATTCGCGCGCTCTCGCTTTCTCCACTTTACAATTTTTTTGTTTTTATTTATCTATTCCTGAGAGTTTATGTTAATTTTATTTGTTTATTTAAATGAAGTCGACCAGTTGCCTGCCCTTCCTTCCATTATCCGTCACCGAGACAAACTGAACAAAGTTCTGAGGTCGACCTTGTAAAGATAAGGATTCAGGTCTGTCTGCTGTTTTCCTTTGCTCCTGCGCGCACTGCCCTTCTCTCCACATTTATGTGTTTGTTTGTTTGTCTATCTAATCTTTTGGGTTTTTATTTCTAATGAGGTCGACCAGTTGTCTATTTATTATTTTTTTTACTACGCATCAAGCTGCGCTGCTTGTCTTTGCTCCTGTGTGCTCGCGCACTCTCGCCTTTTCCACTTATTTTTATTTTTGATTTATTTTTGATTTATTTTGTCAATTTTAAAAAAAAATACGCATCGTGCTGTGCTGTTTGTGTTTGCTTGAGTGCATTCGCGCGCTCTCGCTTTCTCCACTTTACAATTTTTTTGTTATTATTTATCTATTCCTGAGATTTTATCTTATTTTTTATTTGTTTATTTAAATGAAGTCGACCAGTTGCCTGCCCTTCCTTCCATTATCCGTCACCGAGGCAAACTGAACAAAGTTCTGAGGTCGACCTTGTAAAGATAAGGATTCAGGTCTGTCTGCTGTTTACCTTTGCTCCTGCGCGCACTGCCCTTCTCTCCACATTTATGTGTTTGTTTGTTTGTCTATCTAATCTTTTGGGTTTTTTTTTCTAATGAGGTCGACCAGTTGTCTATTTATTATTTTTTTTACTACGAATCAAGCTGCGCTGCTTGTCTTTGCTCCTTTGTGCTCGCGCACTCTCGCCTTTTCCACTTATTTTTATTTTTGATTTATTTTTGATTTATTTTGTCAATTTAAAAAAAATACGCATCGTGCTGTGCTGTTTGTGTTTGCTTGAGTGCATTCGCGCGCTCTCGCTTTCTCCACTTTACAATTTTTTTGTTTTTATTTATCTATTCCTGAGAGTTTATGTTAATTTTATTTGTTTATTTAAATGAAGTCGACCAGTTGCCTGCCCTTCCTTCCATTATCCGTCACCGAGACAAACTGAACAAAGTTCTGAGGTCGACCTTGTAAAGATAAGGATTCAGGTCTGTCTGCTGTTTTCCTTTGCTCCTGCGCGCACTGCCCTTCTCTCCACATTTATGTGTTTGTTTGTTTGTCTATCTAATCTTTTGGGTTTTTATTTCTAATGAGGTCGACCAGTTGTCTATTTATTATTTTTTTTACTACGCATCAAGCTGCGCTGCTTGTCTTTGCTCCTGTGTGCTCGCGCACTCTCGCCTTTTCCACTTATTTTTATTTTTGATTTATTTTTGATTTATTTTGTCAATTTTAAAAAAAAATACGCATCGTGCTGTGCTGTTTGTGTTTGCTTGAGTGCATTCGCGCGCTCTCGCTTTCTCCACTTTACAATTTTTTTGTTATTATTTATCTATTCCTGAGATTTTATCTTATTTTTTATTTGTTTATTTAAATGAAGTCGACCAGTTGCCTGCCCTTCCTTCCATTATCCGTCACCGAGGCAAACTGAACAAAGTTCTGAGGTCGACCTTGTAAAGATAAGGATTCAGGTCTGTCTGCTGTTTACCTTTGCTCCTGCGCGCACTGCCCTTCTCTCCACATTTATGTGTTTGTTTGTTTGTCTATCTAATCTTTTGGGTTTTTATTTCTAATGAGGTCGACCAGTTGTCTATTTATTATTTTTTTTACTACGCATCAAGCTGCGCTGCTTGTCTTTGCTCCTGTGTGCTCGCGCACTCTCGCCTTTTGAACTTATTTTTATTTTTGATTTATTTTTTATTTATTTTGGCAATTTTAAAAAAAAATACGCATCGTGCTGTGCTGTTTGTGTTTGCTTGAGTGCATTCGCGCGCTCTCGCTTTCTCCACTTTACAATTTTTTTGTTATTATTTATCTATTCCTGAGAGTTTATCTTATTTTTTATTTGTTTATTTAAATGAAGTCGACCAGTTGCCTGCCCTTCCTTCCATTATCCGTCACCGAGACAAACTGAACAAAGTTCTGAGGTCGACCTTGTAAAGATAAGGATTCAGGTCTGTCTGCTGTTTACCTTTGCTCCTGCGCGCACTGCCCTTCTCTCCACATTTATGTGTTTGTTTGTTTGTCTATGTAATCTTTTGGGATTTTATTTCTAATGAGGTCGACCAGTTGTCTATTTATTATTTTTTTTTACTACGCATCAAGCTGCGCTGCTTGTCTTTGCTCCTGTGTGTTCGCGCACTCTCGCCTTTTCCACTTATTTTTATTTTTGATTTATTTTTGATTTATTTTGTCAATTTAAAAAAAAATACGCATCGTGCTGTGCTGTTTGTGTTTGCTTGAGTGCATTCGCGCGCTCTCGCATTCTCCACTTTACAATTTTTTTGTTATTATTTATCTATTCCTGAGAGTTTATCTTATTTTTTATTTGTTTATTTAAATGAAGTCGACCAGTTGCCTGCCCTTCCTTCCATTATCCGTCACCGAGGCAAACTGAACAAAGTTCTGAGGTCGACCTTGTAAAGAAAAGGATTCAGGTCTGTCTGCTGTTTACCTTTGCTCCTGCGCGCACTGCCCTTCTCTACTCATTTATGTGTTTGTTTGTTTGTCTATCTAATCTTTTGGGTTTTTATTTCTAATGAGGTCGACCAGTTGTCTATTTATTATTTTTTTTACTACGCATCAAGCTGCGCTGCTTGTCTTTGCTCCTGTGTGCTCGCGCACTCTCGCCTTTTCCACTTATTTTTATATTTGATTTATTTTGTCAATTTAAAAAAAATACGCATCGTGCTGTGCTGTTTGTGTTTGCTTGAGTGCATTCGCGCGCTCTCGCTTTCTCCACTTTACAATTTTTTTGTTATTATTTATCTATTCCTGAGAGTTTATCTTATTTTTTATTTGTTTATTTAAATGAAGTCGACCAGTTGCCTGCCCTTCCTTCCATTATCCGTCACAGAGACAAACTGAACAAAGTTCTGAGGTCGACCTTATAAAGATAAGGATTCAGGTCTGTCTGCTGTTTACCTTTGCTCCTGCGCGTACTGCCCTTCTCTCCTCATTTATGTGTTTGTTTGTTTGTCTATCTAATCTTTTGGGTTTTTTTTTCTAATGAGGTCGACCAGTTGTCTATTTATTATTTTTTTTACTACGCATCAAGCTGCGCTGCTTGTCTTTGCTCCTGTGTGCTCGCGCACTCTCGCCTTTTCCACTTATTTTTATTTTTGATTTATTTTTGATTCATTTTGTCAATTTTAAAAAAAAATACGCATCGTGCTGTGCTGTTTGTGTTTGCTTGAGTGCATTCTCGCGCTCTCGCTTTCTCCACTTTACAATTTTTTTGTTATTATTTATCTATTCCTGAGAGTTTATCTTATTTTTTATTTGTTTATTTAAATGAAGTCGACCAGTTGCCTGCCCTTCCTTCCATTATCCGTCACCGAGACCAACTGAACAAAGTTCTGAGGTCGACCTTGTAAAGATAAGGATTCAGGTCTGTCTGCTGTTTACCTTTGCTCCTGCGCGCACTGCCCTTCTCTCCACATTTATGTGTTTGTTTGTTTGTCTATCTAATCTTTTGGGTTTTTTTTTCTAATGAGGTCGACCAGTTGTCTATTTATTATTTTTTTTACTACGAATCAAGCTGCGCTGCTTGTCTTTGCTCCTTTGTGCTCGCGCACTCTCGCCTTTTCCACTTATTTTTATTTTTGATTTATTTTTGATTTATTTTGTCAATTTAAAAAAAAATACGCATCGTGCTGTGCTGTTTGTGTTTGCTTGAGTGCATTCGCGCGCTCTCGCTTTCTCCACTTTACAATTTTTTTGTTATTATTTATCTATTCCTGAGAGTTTATCTTATTTTTTATTTGTTTATTTAAATGAAGTCGACCAGTTGCCTGCCCTTCCTTCCATTATCCGTCACCGAGACAAACTGAACAAAGTTCTGAGGTCGACCTTGTAAAGATAAGGATTCAGGTCTGTCTGCTGTTTACCTTTGCTCCTGTGCGCACTGCCCTTCTCTCCTCATTTATGTGTTTGGTTGTTTGTCTATCTAATCTTTTGGGTTTTTATTTCTAATGAGGTCGACCAGTTGTCTATTTATTATTTTTTTTACTACGCATCAAGCTGTGCTGCTTGTCTTTGCTCCTGTGTGCTCGCGCACTCTCGCCTTTTCCACTTATTTTTATTTTTGATTTATTTTTGATTCATTTTGTCAATTTTAAAAAAAATACGCATCGTGCTGTGCTGTTTGTGTTTGCTTGAGTGCATTCGCGCGCTCTCGCTTTCTCCACTTTACAATTTTTTTGTTATTATTTATCTATTCCTGAGAGTTTATCTTATTTTTTATTTGTTTATTTAAATGAAGTCGACCAGTTGCCTGCCCTTCCTTCCATTATCCGTCACCGAGACAAACTGAACAAAGTTCTGAGGTCGACCTTGTAAAGATAAGGATTCAGGTCTGTCTGCTCTTTACCTTTGCTCCTGCGCGCACTGCCCTTCTCTCCTCATTTATGTGTTTGGTTGTTTGTCTATCTAATCTTTTGGGTTTTTATTTCTAATGAGGTCGACCAGTTGTCTATTTATTATTTTTTTTACTACGCATCAAGCTGTGCTGCTTGTCTTTGCTCCTGTGTGCTCGCGCACTCTCGCCTTTTCCACTTATTTTTATTTTTGATTTATTTTTGATTCATTTTGTCAATTTTAAAAAAAATACGCATCGTGCTGTGCTGTTTGTGTTTGCTTGAGTGCATTCTCGCGCTCTCGCTTTCTCCACTTTACAATTTTTTTGTTATTATTTATCTATTCCTGAGAGTTTATCTTATTTTTTATTTGTTTATTTAAATGAAGTCGACCAGTTGCCTGCCCTTCCATCCATTATCCGTCACCGAGACAAACTGAACAAAGTTCTGAGGTCGACCTTGTAAAGATAAGGATTCAGGTCTGTCTGCTGTTTACCTTTGCTCCTGCGCGCACTGCCCTTCTCTCCACATTTATGTGTTTGTTTGTTTGTCTATCTAATCTTTTGGGTTTTTATTTCTAATGAGGTCAACCAGTTGCTATTTATTATTTTTTTTACTACGCATCAAGCTGCGCTGCTTGTCTTTGCTCCTGTGTGCTCGCGCACTCTCGCCTTTTCCACTTATTTTTATTTTTGATTTATTTTTGATTTATTTTGTCAACTTTAAAAAAAAATACGCATCGTGCTGTGCTGTTTGTGTTTGCTTGAGTGCATTCGCGCGCTCTCGCTTTCTCCACTTTACAATTTTTTTGTTATTATTTATCTATTCCTGAGAGTTTATCTTATTTTTTATTTGTTTATTTAAATGAAGTCGACCAGTTGCCTGCCCTTCCTTCCATTATCCGTCACCGAGACAAACTGAACAAAGTTCTGAGGTCGACCTTGTAAAGGTAAGGATTCAGGTCTGTCTGCTGTTTACCTTTGCTCCTGCGCGCACTGCCCTTCTCTCCACATTTATGTGTTTGTTTGTTTGTCTATCTAATCTTTTGGGTTTTTATTTCTAATGAGTTCGACCAGTTGTCTATTTATTATTTTTTTTACTACGCATCAAGCTGCGCTGCTTGTCTTTGCTCCTGTGTGCTCGCGCACTCTCGCCTTTTCCACTTATTTTTATTTTTGATTTATTTTTGATTTATTTTGTCAATTTAAAAAAAATACGCATCGTGCTGTGCTGTTTGTGTTTGCTTGAGTGCATTCGCGCGCTCTCGCTTTCTCCACTTTACAATTTTTTTGTTTTTATTTATCTATTCCTGAGAGTTTATGTTAATTTTATTTGTTTATTTAAATGAAGTCGACCAGTTGCCTGCCCTTCCTTCCATTATCCGTCACCGAGACAAACTGAACAAAGTTCTGAGGTCGACCTTGTAAAGATAAGGATTCAGGTCTGTCTGCTGTTTTCCTTTGCTCCTGCGCGCACTGCCCTTCTCTCCACATTTATGTGTTTGTTTGTTTGTCTATCTAATCTTTTGGGTTTTTATTTCTAATGAGGTCGACCAGTTGTCTATTTATTATTTTTTTTACTACGCATCAAGCTGCGCTGCTTGTCTTTGCTCCTGTGTGCTCGCGCACTCTCGCCTTTTCCACTTATTTTTATTTTTGATTTATTTTTGATTTATTTTGTCAATTTTAAAAAAAAATACGCATCGTGCTGTGCTGTTTGTGTTTGCTTGAGTGCATTCGCGCGCTCTCGCTTTCTCCACTTTACAATTTTTTTGTTATTATTTATCTATTCCTGAGATTTTATCTTATTTTTTATTTGTTTATTTAAATGAAGTCGACCAGTTGCCTGCCCTTCCTTCCATTATCCGTCACCGAGGCAAACTGAACAAAGTTCTGAGGTCGACCTTGTAAAGATAAGGATTCAGGTCTGTCTGCTGTTTACCTTTGCTCCTGCGCGCACTGCCCTTCTCTCCACATTTATGTGTTTGTTTGTTTGTCTATCTAATCTTTTGGGTTTTTATTTCTAATGAGGTCGACCAGTTGTCTATTTATTATTTTTTTAACTATGCATCAAGCTGCGCTGCTTGTCTTTGCTCCAGTGTGCTCGCGCACTCTCGCCTTTTCCACTTATTTTTATTTTTGATTTATTTTTGTTTATTTTGTCAATTTAAAAAAAAATACGCATCGTGCTGTGCTGTTTGTGTTTGCTTGAATGCATTCGCGCGCTCTCGCTTTCTCCACTTTACAATTTTTTTGTTATTATTTATCTATTCCTGAGAGTTTATCTTATTATTTATTTGTTTATTTAAATGAAGTCGACCAGTTGCCTGCCCTTCCTTCCATTATCCGGCACCGAGACAAACTGAACAAAGTTCTGAGGTCGACCTTGTAAAGATAAGGATTCAGGTCTGTCTGCTGTTTACCTTTGCTCCTGCGCGCACTGCCCTTCTCTCCACATTTATGTGTTTGTTTGTTTGTCTATCTAATCTTTTGGGTTTTTATTTCTAATGAGGTCGACCAGTTGTCTATTTATTATTTTTTTTACTACGCATCAAGCTGCGCTGCTTGTCTTTGCTCCTGTGTGCTCGCGCACTCTCGCCTTTTGAACTTATTTTTATTTTTGATTTATTTTTTATTTATTTTGGCAATTTTAAAAAAAAATACGCATCGTGCTGTGCTGTTTGTGTTTGCTTGAGTGCATTCGCGCGCTCTCGCTTTCTCCACTTTACAATTTTTTTGTTATTATTTATCTATTCCTGAGAGTTTATCTTATTTTTTATTTGTTTATTTAAATGAAGTCGACCAGTTGCCTGCCCTTCCTTCCATTATCCGTCACCGAGACAAACTGAACAAAGTTCTGAGGTCGACCTTGTAAAGATAAGGATTCAGGTCTGTCTGCTGTTTACCTTTGCTCCTGCGCGCACTGCCCTTCTCTCCACATTTATGTGTTTGTTTGTTTGTCTATGTAATCTTTTGGGATTTTATTTCTAATGAGGTCGACCAGTTGTCTATTTATTATTTTTTTTTACTACGCATCAAGCTGCGCTGCTTGTCTTTGCTCCTGTGTGTTCGCGCACTCTCGCCTTTTCCACTTATTTTTATTTTTGATTTATTTTTGATTTATTTTGTCAATTTAAAAAAAAATACGCATCGTGCTGTGCTGTTTGTGTTTGCTTGAGTGCATTCGCGCGCTCTCGCTTTCTCCACTTTACAATTTTTTTGTTATTATTTATCTATTCCTGAGAGTTTATCTTATTTTTTATTTGTTTATTTAAATGAAGTCGACCAGTTGCCTGCCCTTCCTTCCATTATCCGTCACCGAGGCAAACTGAACAAAGTTCTGAGGTCGACCTTGTAAAGAAAAGGATTCAGGTCTGTCTGCTGTTTACCTTTGCTCCTGCGCGCACTGCCCTTCTCTACTCATTTATGTGTTTGTTTGTTTGTCTATCTAATCTTTTGGGTTTTTATTTCTAATGAGGTCGACCAGTTGTCTATTTATTATTTTTTTTACTACGCATCAAGCTGCGCTGCTTGTCTTTGCTCCTGTGTGCTCGCGCACTCTCGCCTTTTCCACTTATTTTTATATTTGATTTATTTTGTCAATTTAAAAAAAATACGCATCGTGCTGTGCTGTTTGTGTTTGCTTGAGTGCATTCGCGCGTTCTCGCTTTCTCCACTTTACAATTTTTTTGTTATTATTTATCTTTTCCTGAGAGTTTATCTTATTTTTATTTGTTTATTTAAATGAACTCGACCAGTTGCCTGCCCTTCCTTCCATTATCCGTCACCGAGACAAACTGAACAAAGTTCTGAGGTCGACCTTGTAAAGATAAGGATTCAGGTCTGTCTGCTGTTCACCTTTGCTCCTGCGCGCACTGCCCTTCTCTCCACATTTATGTGTTTGTTTGTTTGTCTATCTAATCTTTTGGGTTTTTATTTCTAATGAGGTCGACCAGTTGTCTATTTATTATTTTTTTTACTACGCATCAAGCTGCGCTGCTTGTCTTTGCTCCAGTGTGCTCGCGCACTCTCGCCTTTTCCACTTATTTTTATTTTTGATTCATTTTTGATTTATTTTGTCAATTTAAAAAAAATACGCATCGTGCTGTGCTGTTTGTGTTTGCTTGAGTGCAATCGCGCGCTCTCGCTTTCTCCACTTTTCAATTTTTTTGTTTTTATTTATCTATTCCTGAGAGTTTATCTTAATTTTATTTGTTTATTTAAATGAAGTCGACCAGTTGCCTGTCCTTCCTTCCATTATCCGTCACCGAGACAAACTGAACAAAGTTCTGAGGTCGACCTTGTAAAGATAAGGATTCAGGTCTGTCTGCTGTTTACCTTTGCTCCTGCGCGCACTGCCCTTCTCTCCACATTTATGTGTTTGTTTGTTTGTCTATGTAATCTTTTGCGTTTTTATTTGTAATGAGGTCGACCAGTTGTCTATTTATTATTTTTTTTACTACGCATCAAGCTGCGCTGCTTGTCTTTGCTCCTTTGTGGTCGCGCACTCTCGCCTTTTCCACTTATTTTTATTTTTGATTTATTTTTGATTTATTTTGTCAATTTAAAAAAAAATACGCATCGTGCTGTGCTGTTTGTGTTTGCTTGAGTACATTCGCGCGCTCTCGCTTTCTCCACTTTACAATTTTTTTGTTATTATTTATCTATTCCTGAGAGTTTATCTTATTTTTTATTTGTTTATTTAAATGAAGTCGACCAGTTGCCTGCCCTTCCTTCCATTATCCGTCACAGAGACAAACTGAACAAAGTTCTGAGGTCGACCTTATAAAGATAAGGATTCAGGTCTGTCTGCTGTTTACCTTTGCTCCTGCGCGCACTGCCCTTCTCTCCTCATTTATGTGTTTGGTTGTTTGTCTATCTAAACTTTTGGGTTTTTATTTCTAATGAGGTCGACCTGTTGTCTATTTATTATTTTTTTTACTACGCATCAAGCTGCGCTGCTTATCTTTGCTCCTGTGTGCTCGCGCACTCTCGCCTTTTCCACTTATTTTTATTTTTGATTTATTTTTGATTCATTTTGTCAATTTTAAAAAAAAATACGCATCGTGCTGTGCTGTTTGTGTTTGCTTGAGTGCATTCGCGCGCTCTCGCTTTCTCCACTTTACAATTTTTTTGTTATTATTTATCTATTCCTGAGAGTTTATCTTATTTTTTATTTGTTTATTTAAATGAAGTCGACCAGTTGCCTGCCCTTCCTTCCATTATCCGTCACCGAGACAAACTGAACAAAGTTCTGAGGTCGACCTTGTAAAGATAAGGATTCAGGTCTGTCTGCTGTTTACCTTTGCTCCTGCGCGCACTGCCCTTCTCTCCACATTTATGTGTTTTTTTTTTTTTGTCTATCTAATCTTTTGGGTTTTTATTTCTAATGAGGTCGACCAGTTGTCTATTTATTATTTTTTTTACTACGCATCAAGCTGCGCTGCTTGTCTTTGCTCCTGTGTGCTCGCGCACTCTCGCCTTTTCCACTTATTTTTATTTTTGATTTATTTTTGATTTATTTTGTCAATTTAAAAAAAAATACGCATCGTGCTGTGCTGTTTGTGTTTGATTGAGTGCATTCCCGCGCTCTCGCTTTCTCCACTTTACAATTTTTTTGTTATTATTTATCTATTCCTGAGAGTTTATCTTATTTTTTATTTGTTTATTTAAATGAAGTCGACCAGTTGCCTGCCCTTCCTTCCATTATCCGTCACCGAGACAAACTGAACAAAGTTCTGAGGTCGACCTTGTAAAGAGAAGGATTCAGGTCTGTCTGCTGTTTACCTTTGCTCCTGCGCGCACTGCCCTTCTCTCCACATTTATGTGTTTGTTTGTTTGTCTATCTAATCTTTTGGGTTTTTATTTCTAATGAGGTCGACCAGTTGTCTATTTATTATTTTCTTTACTACGCATCAAGCTGCCCTGCTTGTCTTTGCTCCTGTGTGCTCGTGCACGCTCGCCTTTTCCACTTATTTTTATTTTTGATTTATTTTTGATTTATTTTGTCAATTTAAAAAAAAAATACGCATCGTGCTGTGCTGTTTGTGTTTGCTTGAGTGCATTCGCGCGCTCTCGCTTTCTCCACTTTACAATTTTTTTGTTATTATTTATCTATTCCTGAGAGTTTATCTTATTTTTTATTTGTTTATTTAAATGAAGTCGACCAGTTGCCTGCCCTTCCTTCCATTATCCGTCACAGAGACAAACTGAACAAAGTTCTGAGGTCGACATTATAAAGATAAGGATTCAGGTCTGTCTGCTGTTTACCTTTGCTACTGCGCGCACTGCCCTTCTCTCCTCATTTATGTGTTTGTTTGTTTGTCTATCTAATCTTTTGGGTTTTTTTTTCTAATGAGGTCGACCAGTTGTCTATTTATTATTTTTTTTACTACGCATCAAGCTGCGCTGCTTGTCTTTGCTCCTGTGTGCTCGCGCACTCTCGCCTTTTCCACTTATTTTTATTTTTGATTTATTTTTGATTCATTTTGTCAATTTTAAAAAAAATACGCATCGTTCTGTGCTGTTTGTGTTTGCTTGAGTGCATTCGCGCGCTCTCGCTTTCTCCACTTTACAATTTTTTTGTTATTATTCATCTATTCCTGAGAGTTTATCTTATTTTTTATTTGTTTATTTAAATGAAGTGGACCAGTTGCCTGCCCTTCCTTCCATTATCCGTCACCGAGACAACCTGAACAAAGTTCTGAGGTCGACCTTGTAAAGATAAGGATTCAGGTCTGTCTGCTGTTTACCTTTGCTCCTGCGCGCACTGCCCTTCTCTCCACATTTATGTGTTTGTTTGTTTGTCTATCTAATCTTTTGGGTTTTTATTTCTAATGAGGTCGACCAGTTGTCTATTTATTATTTTTTTTAGTACGCATCAAGCTGCGCTGCTTGTCTTTGCTCCTGTGTGCTCGCGCACTCTTGCCTTTTCCACTTATTTTTATTTTTGATTTATTTTTGATTTATTTTGTCAATTTTAAAAAAAATACGCATCGTGCTGTGCTGTTTGTGTTTGCTTGAGTGCATTCGCGCGCTCTCGCTTTCTCCACTTTACAATTTTTTTGTTATTATTTATCTATTCCTGAGAGTTTATCTTATTTTTTATTTGTTTATTTAAATGAAGTCGACCAGTTGCCTGCCCTTCCTTCCATTATCCGTCACCGAGACAAACTGAACAAAGTTCTGAGGTCGACCTTGTAAAGATAAGGATTCAGGTCTGTCTGTTGTTTACCTTTGCTCCTGCGCGCACTGCCCTTCTCTCCTCATTTATGTGTTTGGTTGTTTGTCTATCTAATCTTTTGGGTTTTTATTTCTAATGAGGTCGACCAGTTGTCTATTTATTATTTTTTTTACTACGCATCAAGCTGCGCTGCTTGTCTTTGCTCCTGTGTGCTCGCGCACTCTCGCCTTTTCCACTTATTTTTATTTTTGATTTATTTTTGATTCATTTTGTCAATTTAAAAAAAAATACGCATCGTGCTGTGCTGTTTGTGTTTGCTTGAGTGCATTCTCGCGCTCTCGCTTTCTCCACTTTACAATTTTTTTGTTATTATTTATCTATTCCTGAGAGTTTATCTTATTTTTTATTTGTTTATTTAAATGAAGTCGACCAGTTGCCTGCCCTTCCTTCCATTATCCGTCACCGAGACAAACTGAACAAAGTTCTGAGGTCGACCTTGTAAAGATAAGGATTCAGGTCTGTCGGCTGTTTACCTTTGCTCCTGCGCGCACTGCCCTTCTCTCCACATTTATGTGTTTGTTTGTTTGTCTATGTAATCTTTTGCGTTTTTATTTCTAATGAGGTCGACCAGTTGTCTATTTATTATTTTTTTTACTACGCATCAAGCTGCGGTGCTTGTCTTTGCTCCTTTGTGGTCGCGCACTCTCGCCTTTTCCACTTATTTTTATTTTTGATTTATTTTTGATTTATTTTGTCAATTTAAAAAAAAATACGCATCGTGCTGTGCTGTTTGTGTTTGCTTGAGTGCATTCGCGCGCTCTCGCTTTCTCCACTTTACAATTTTTTTGTTATTATTTATCTATTCCTGAGAGTTTATCTTATTTTTTATTTGTTTATTTAAATGAAGTCGACCAGTTGCCTGCCCTTCCTTCCATTATCCGTCACAGAGACAAACTGAACAAAGTTCTGAGGTCGACCTTATAAAGATAAGGATTCAGGTCTGTCTGCTGTTTACCTTTGCTCCTGCGCGTACTGCCCTTCTCTCCTCATTTATGTGTTTGTTTGTTTGTCTATCTAATCTTTTGGGTTTTTTTTTCTAATGAGGTCGACCAGTTGTCTATTTATTATTTTTTTTACTACGCATCAAGCTGCGCTGCTTGTCTTTGCTCCTGTGTGCTCGCGCACTCTCGCCTTTTCCACTTATTTTTATTTTTTATTTATTTTTGATTCATTTTGTCAATTTTAAAAAAAAATACGCATCGTGCTGTGCTGTTTGTGGTTGCTTGAGTGCATTCTCGCGCTCTCGCTTTCTCCACTTTACAATTTTTTTGTTATTATTTATCTATTCCTGAGAGTTTATCTTATTTTTTATTTGTTTATTTAAATGAAGTCGACCAGTTGCCTGCCCTTCCTTCCATTATCCGTCACCGAGACCAACTGAACAAAGTTCTGAGGTCGACCTTGTAAAGATAAGGATTCAGGTCTGTCTGCTGTTTACCTTTGCTCCTGCGCGCACTGCCCTTCTCTCCACATTTATGTGTTTGTTTGTTTGTCTATCTAATCTTTTGGGTTTTTTTTTCTAATGAGGTCGACCAGTTGTCTATTTATTATTTTTTTTACTACGAATCAAGCTGCGCTGCTTGTCTTTGCTCCTTTGTGCTCGCGCACCTCTCGCCTTTTCCACTTATTTTTATTTTTGATTTATTTTTGATTTATTTTGTCAATTTAAAAAAAAATACGCATCGTGC
>NW_025957578.1:0-28385 GCF_023159225.1 Perognathus longimembris pacificus
GATGCGTATTTTTTTTTAAATTGACAAAATAAATAAAAAATAAATCAAAAATAAAAATAAGTGGAAAAGGCGAGAGTGCGCGAGCACACAGGAGCAAAGACAAGCAGCGCAGCTTGATGCGTAGTAAAAAAATAATAAATAGACAACTGGTCGACCTCATTAGAAATAAAAACCCAAAAGATTAGATAGACAAACAAACAAACACATAAATGTGGAGAGAAGGGCAGTGCGCGCAGGAGCAAAGGTAAACAGCAGACAGACCTGAATCCTTATCTTTTCAAGGTCGACCTCAGAACTTTGTTCAGTTTGTCTCGGTGACGGATAATGGAAGGAAGGGCAGGCAACTGGTCGACTTCATTTAAATAAACAAATAAAAAATAAGATAAACTCTCAGGAATAGATAAATAATAACAAAAAAATTGTAAAGTGGAGAAAGCGAGAGCGTGCGAATGCACTCAAGCAAACACAAACAGCACAGCACGATGCGTATATTTTTTTAAATTGACAAAATAAATCAAAAATAAATCAAAAATAAAAATAAGTAGAAAAGGCGAGAGTGCGCGAGCACACAGGAGCAAAGACAAGCAGCGCAGCTTGATGCGTAGTAAAAAAAAATAAATAGACAACTGGTCGACCTCATTAGAAATAAAACCCAAAAGATTAGATAGACAACAAACAAACACATAAATGTGGAGAGATGGGCAGTGCGTGCAGGAGCAAAGGTAAACAGCAGACAGACCTGAATCCTTATCTTTACAAGGTCGACCTCAGAACTTTGTTCAGTTTGTCTCGGTGACGGATAATGGAAGGAAGGGCAGGCAACTGGTCGACTTCATTTAAATAAACAAATAAAATATAAGATAAACTCTCAGGAATAGATAAATAATAACAAAAAAATTGTAAAGTGGAGAAAGCGAGAGCGCGCGAATGCACTCAAGCAAACACAAACAGCACAGCACGATGCGTATTTTTTTATATTGACAAAATAAATCAAAAATAAATCAAAAATAACAATAAGTGGAAAAGGCGAGAGTGCGCGAGCACACAGGAGCAAAGACAAGCAGCGCAGCTTGATGCGTAGTAAAAAAAATAATAAATAGACAACTGGTCGACCTCATTAGAAATAAAAACCCAAAAGATTAGATAGACAAACAAACAAACACATAAATGTGGAGAGAAGTGCAGTGCGCGCAGGAGCAAAGGTAAACAGCAGACAGACCTGAATCCTTATCTTTACAAGGTCGACCTCAGAACTTTGTTCAGTTTGTCTCGGTGACGGATAATGGAAGGAAGGGCAGGCAACTGGTCGACTTCATTTAAATAAACAAATAAAAAATAAGATAAACTCTCAGGAATAGATAAATAATAACAAAAAATTGTAAAGTGGAGAAAGGGAGAGGGCGCGAATGCACTCAAGCAAACACAAACAGCACAGCACGATGCGTATGTTTTTAAATTGACAAAATAAATCAAAAATAAATCAAAAATAAAAATAAGTGGAAAAGGCGAGAGTGCGCGAGCACACAGGAGCAAATACAAGCAGCGCATCTTGATGCGTAGTAAAAAAAATAATAAATAGACAACTGGTCGACCTCATTAGAAATAAAAACCAAAAAGATTAGATAGACAAACAAACAAACACATAAATGTGGAGAGAAGGGCAGTGCGCGCAGGAGCAAAGGTAAACAGCAGACAGACCTGAATCCTTATCTTTACAAGGTCGACCTCAGAACTTTGTTCAGTTTGTCTCGGTGACGGATAATGGAAGGAAGGGCAGGCAACTGGTCGACTTCATTTAAATAAACAAATAAAAAATAAGATAAACACTCAGGAATAGATAAATAATAACAAAAAAATTGTAAAGTGGAGAAAGCGAGAGCGCGCGAATGCACTCAAGCAAACACAAACAGCACAGCACGATGCGTATTTTTTTTAAATTGACAAAATAAATAAAATATAAATCAAAAATAAAAATAAGTGGAAAAGGCGAGAGTGCGCGAGCACACAGGAGCAAAGACAAGCAGCGCAGCTTGATGCGTAGTAAAGAAAATAATAAATAGACAACTGGTCGACCTCATTAGAAATAAAAACCAAAAAGATTAGATAGACAAACAAACAAACACATAAATGTGGAGAGAAGGGCAGTGCGCGCAGGAGCAAAGGTAAACAGCAGACAGACCTGAATCCTTATCTTTTCAAGGTCGACCTCAGAACTTTGTTCAGTTTGTCTCGGTGACGGATAATGGAAGGAAGGGCAGGCAACTGGTCGACTTCATTTAAATAAACAAATAAAAAATAAGATAAACTCTCAGGAATAGATAAATAATAACAAAAAAATTGTAAAGTGGAGAAAGCGAGATCGTGCGAATGCACTCAAGCAAACACAAACAGCACAGCACGATGCGTATATTTTTTTAAATTGACAAAATAAATCAAAAATAAATCAAAAATAAAAATAAGTGGAAAAGGCGAGAGTGCGCGAGCACACAGGAGCAAAGACAAGCAGCGCAGCTTGATGCGTAGTAAAAAAAAATAAATAGACAACTGGTCGACCTCATTAGAAATAAAAACCCAAAAGATTAGATAGACAAACAAACAAACACATAAATGTGGAGAGATGGGCAGTGCGTGCAGGAGCAAAGGTAAACAGCAGACAGACCTGAATCCTTATCTTTACAAGGTCGACCTCAGAACTTTGTTCAGTTTGTCTCGGTGATGGATAATGGAAGGAAGGGCAGGCAACTGGTCGACTTCATTTAAATAAACAAATAAAATATAAGATAAACTCTCAGGAATAGATAAATAATAACAAAAAAATTGTAAAGTGGAGAAAGCGAGAGCGCGCGAATGCACTCAAGCAAACACAAACAGCACAGCACGATGCGTATTTTTTTATATTGACAAAATAAATCAAAAATAAATCAAAAATAACAATAAGTGGAAAAGGCGAGAGTGCGCGAGCACACAGGAGCAAAGACAAGCAGCGCAGCTTGATGCGTAGTAAAAAAAATAATAAATAGACAACTGGTCGACCTCATTAGAAATAAAAACCCAAAAGATTAGATAGACAAACAAACAAACACATAAATGTGGAGAGAAGTGCAGTGCGCGCAGGAGCAAAGGTAAACAGCAGACAGACCTGAATCCTTATCTTTACAAGGTCGACCTCAGAACTTTGTTCAGTTTGTCTCGGTGACGGATAATGGAAGGAAGGGCAGGCAAACTGGTCGACTTCATTTAAATAAACAAATAAAAAATAAGATAAACTCTCAGGAATAGATAAATAATAACAAAAAATTGTAAAGTGGAGAAAGGGAGAGGGCGCGAATGCACTCAAGCAAACACAAACAGCACAGCACGATGCGTATGTTTTTAAATTGACAAAATAAATCAAAAATAAATCAAAAATAAAAATAAGTGGAAAAGGCGAGAGTGCGCGAGCACACAGGAGCAAATACAAGCAGCGCATCTTGATGCGTAGTAAAAAAAATAATAAATAGACAACTGGTCGACCTCATTAGAAATAAAAACCAAAAAGATTAGATAGACAAACAAACAAACACATAAATGTGGAGAGAAGGGCAGTGTGCGCAGGAGCAAAGGTAAACAGCAGACAGACCTGAATCCTTATCTTTACAAGGTCGACCTCAGAACTTTGTTCAGTTTGTCTCGGTGACGGATAATGGAAGGAAGGGCAGGCAACTGGTCGACTTCATTTAAATAAACAAATAAAAAATAAGATAAACACTCAGGAATAGATAAATAATAACAAAAAAATTGTAAAGTGGAGAAAGCGAGAGCACGCGAATGCACTCAAGCAAACACAAACAGCACAGCACGATGCGTATTTTTTTTAAATTGACAAAATAAATAAAAAATAAATCAAAAATAAAAATAAGTGGAAAAGGCGAGAGTGCGCGAGCACACAGGAGCAAAGACAAGCAGCGCAGCTTGATGCGTAGTAAAGAAAATAATAAATAGACAACTGGTCGACCGCATTAGAAATAAAAACCCAAAAGATTAGATAGACAAACAAACAAACACATAAATGTGGAGAGAAGGGCAGTGCGCCGCAGGAGCAAAGGTAAACAGCAGACAGACCTGAATCCTTATCTTTACAAGGTCGACCTCAGAACTTCGTTCAGTTTGTGTCGGTGACGGATAATAGAAGGAAGGGCAGGCAACTGGTCGACTTCATTTAAATAAACAAATGAAAAATAAGATAAACTCTCAGGAATAGATAAATAATAACAAAAAAATTGTAAAGTGCAGAAAGCGAGAGCGCGCGAATGCACTCAAGCAAACACAAACAGCACAGCACGATGCGTATTTTTTTTTCAATTGACAAAATAAATAAAAAATAAATCAAAAATAATAATAAGTGGAAAATGCGAGAGTGCGCGAGCACACAGGAGCAAAGACAAGCAGCGCAGCTTGATGCGTAGTAAAAAAAATAATAAGTAGACAACTGGTCGACCTCATTAGAAATAAAAACCCAAAAGATTAGATAGACAAACAAACAAACACATAAATGTGGAGAGAAGGGCAGTGCGCTCAGGAGCAATGGTAAACAGCAGACAGACCTGAATCCTTATCATTACAAGGTCGACCTCAGAACTTTGTTCAGTTTGTCTCGGTGACGGATAATGGAAGGAAGGGCAGGCAACTGGTCGACTTCATTTAAATAAACAAATAAAAAATAAGATAAACTCTCAGGAATAGATAAATAATAACAAAAAAATTGTAAAGTGGAGAAAGCGAGAGCGCGCGAATGCACTCAAGCAAACACAACAGCACAGCACGATGCATATTTTTTTTAAATTGACAAAATAAATCAAAAATAAATCAAAAAATAAAAATAAGTGGAAAAGGCGAGAGTGCGCGAGCACACAGGAGCAAAGACAAGCAGCGCAGCTTGATGCGTAGTAAAAAAAAAAATAAATAGACAACTGGTCGACCTCATTAGAAATAAAAAACCCAAAGATTAGATAGACAAACAAACAAACACATAAATGTGGAGAGATGGGCAGTGTGCGCAGGAGCAAAGGTAAACAGCAGACAGACCTGAATCCTTATCTTTACAAGGTCGACCTCAGAACTTTGTTCAGTTTGTCTCGGTGACGGATAATGGAAGGAAGGGCAGGCAACTGGTCGACTTCATTTAAATAAACAAATAAAAAATAAGATAAACTCTCAGGAATAGATAAATGATAACAAAAAAATTGTAAAGTGGAGAAAGCGAGAGCGCGCGAATGCACTCAAGCAAACACAAACAGCACAGCACGATGCGTATTTTTTTATATTGACAAAAGAAATCAAAAATAAATCAAAAATAACATATGTGGAAAAGGCGAGAGTGTGCGAGCACACAGGAGCAAAGACAAGCAGCGCAGCTTGATGCGTAGTAAAAAAATAATAAATAGACAACTGGTCGACCTCATTAGAAATAAAAACCCAAAAGATTAGATAGACAAACAAACAAACACATAAATGTGGAGGGAAGGGCAGTGCGCGCAGGAGCAAAGGTAAACAGCAGACAGACCTGAATCCTTATCTTTACAAGGTCGACCTCAGAACTTTGTTCAGTTTGTCTCGGTGACGGATAATGGAAGGAAGGGCAGGCAACTGGTCGACTTCATTTAAATAAACAAATAAAAAATAAGATAAACTCTCAGGAATAGATAAATAAAAACAAAAAATTGTAAAGTGGAGAAAGCGAGAGCGCGCGAATGCACTCAAGCAAACAAAAACAGCACAGCACGATGCGTATTTTTTTTATATTGACAAAATAAATCAAAAATAAATCAAAAATAACAATAAGTGGAAAAGGCGAGAGTGCGCGCGCACACAGGAGCAAAGACAAGCAGCGCAGCTTGATGCGTAGTAAAAAAAATAATAAATAGACAACTGGTCGACCTCATTAGAAATAAAAACCCAAAAGATTAGATAGACAAACAAACAAACACATAAATGTGGAGAGAAGGGCAGTGGGCGCAGGAGCAAAGGTAAACAGCAGACAGACCTGAATCCTTATCTTTACAAGGTCGACCTCAGAACTTTGTTCAGTTTGTCTCGGTGACGGATAATGGAAGGAAGGGCAGGCAACTGGTCGACTTCATTTTAATAACAAATAAAAAATAAGATAAACTCTCAGGTATAGATAAATAATAACAAAAAAATTGTAAAGTGGAGAAAGCGAGAGCGCGCGAATGCACTCAAGCAAACACAAACAGCACAGCACGATGCGTATTTTTTTTTAATTGACAAAATAAATCAAAAATAAAATAAGTGGAAAAGGCGAGAGTGCGCGAGCACACAGGAGCAAAGACAAGCAGCGCAGCTTGATGCGTAGTAAAAAAAAAAATAAATAGACAACTGGTCGACCTCATTAGAAATAAAAACCCAAAAGATTAGATAGACAAACAAACAAACACATGAATGTGGAGAGATGGGCAGTGCGCGCAGGAGCAAAGGTAAACAGCAGACAGACCTGAATCCTTATCTTTACAAGGTCGACCTCAGAACTTTGTTCAGTTTGTCTCGGTGACGGATAATGGATGGAAGTGCAGGCAACTGGTCGACTTCATTTAAATAAACAAATAAAAAATAAGATAAACTCTCAGGAATAGATAAATAATAACAAAAAAATTGTAAAGTGGAGAAAGCGAGAGCGCGCGAATGCACTCAAGCAAACACAAACAGCACAGCACGATGCGTATTTTTTTATATTGACAAAATAAATCAAAAGTAAATAAAAAATAAAAATAAGTGTTAAAGGCGAGAGTGCGCGAGCACACAGGAACAAAGACAAGCAGCGCAGCTTGATGCGTAGTAAAAAAAAATAAATAGACAACTGGTCGACCTCATTAGAAATAAAAACCCAAAAGATTAGATAGACAAACAAACAAACACATAAATGTGGAGAGAAGGGCAGTGCGCGCAGGAGCAAAGGTAAACAGCAGACAGACCTGAATCCTTATCTTTACAAGGTCGACCTCAGAACTTTGTTCAGTCTGTCTCGGTGACGGATAATGGAAGGAAGGGCAGGCAACTGGTCGACTTCATTTAAATAAACAAATAAAAAATAAGATAAACTCTCAGGAATAGATAAATAATAACAAAAAAAATTGTAAAGTGGTGAAAGCGAGAGCGCGCGAATGCACTCTAGCAAACACAAACAGCACAGCACGATGCGTATATTTTATTAAATTGACAAAATAAATCAAAAATAAATCAAAAATAAAAATAAGTGGAAAAGGCGAGAGTGCGCGAGCACACAGGAGCAAAGACAAGCAGCGCAGCTTGATGCGTAGTAAAAAAAAATAAAAAGACAACTGGTCGACCTCATTAGAAATAAAAACCCAAAAGATTAGATAGACAAACAAACAAACACATAAATGTGGAGAGATGGGCAGTGCGCGCAGGAGCAAAGGTAAACAGCAGACAGACCTGAATCCTTATCTTTACAAGGTCGACCTCAGAACTTTCTTCAGTTTGTCTCGGTGACGGATAATGGAAGGAAGGGCAGGCAACTGGTCGACTTCATTTAAATAAACAAATAAAAAATAAGATAAACTCTCAGGAATAGATAAATAATAACAAAAAAATTGTAAAGTGGAGAAAGCGAGAGAGCGCGAATGCACTCAAGCAAACACAAACAGCACAGCACGATGCGTATTTTTTTATATTGACAAAATAAAGCAAAAATAAATCAAAAATAACAATAAGTGGAAAAGGCGAGAGTGCGCGAGCACACAGGAGCAAAGACAAGGAGCGCAGCTTGATGCGTAGTAAAAAAAATAATAAATAGACAACTGGTCGACCTCATTAGAAATAAAAACCCAAAAGATTAGATAGACAAACAAACAAACACATAAATGTGGAGAGAAGGGCAGTGCGCGCAGGAGCAAAGGTAAACAGCAGACAGACCTGAATCCTTATCCTTACAAGGTCGACCTCAGAACTTTGTTCAGTTTGTCTCGGTGACGGATAATGGAAGGAAGGGCAGGCAACTGGTCGACTTCATTTAAATAAACAAATAAAAAATAAAATAAACTCTCAGGAATAGATAAATAATAACAAAAAAAATTGTAAAGTGCAGAAAGCGAGAGCGCGCGAATGCACTCAAGCAAACACAAACAGCACAGCACGATGCGTATTTTTTTTAAAATTGACAAATAAATCAAAAATAAATCAAAAATAAAAATAAGTGGAAAAGGCGAGAGTGCGCGAGCACACAGGAGCAAAGACAAGCAGGGCAGCTTGATGCGTAGTAAAAAAAAATAATAATTAGACAACTGGTCGACCTCATTAGAAATAAAAACCCAAAAGATTAGATAAACAAACAAACAAACACATAAATGTGGAGAGAAGGGCAGTGCGCTCAGGAGCAAAGGTAAACAGCAGACAGACCTGAATCCTTATCTTTACAAGGTCGACCTCAGAACTTTGTTCAGTTTGTCTCGGTGACGGATAATGGAAGGAAGGGCAGGCAACTGGTCGACTTCATTTAAATAAACAAATAAAAAATAAGATAAACTCTCAGGAATAGATAAATAATAACCAAAAAATTGTAAAGTGGAGAAAGCGAGAGCGCGCGAATGCACTCAAGCAAACACAAACAGCACAGCACGATGCGTATTTTTTTTTAAATTGACAAAATAAATAAAAAATAAATCAAAAATAAAAATAAGTGGAAAATGCGAGAGTGCGCGAGCACAGAGGAGCAAAGACAAGCAGCGCAGCTTGATGCGTAGTAAAGAAAATAATAAATAGACAACTGGTCGACCTCATTAGAAATAAAAACCCAAAAGATTAGATAGACAAACAAACAAACACATAAATGTGGAGAGAAGGGCAGTGCGGGCAGGAGCAAAGGTAAACAGCAGACAGACCTGAATCCTTATCTTTACAAGGTCGACCTCAGAACTTTGTTCAGTTTGTCTCGGTGACGGATAATGGAAGGAAGGGCAGGCAACTGGTCGACTTCATTTAAATAAACAAATAAAAAATAAGATAAACTCTCAGGAATAGATAAATAATAACAAAAAAATTGTAAAGTGGAGAAAGCGAGAGCGCGCGAATGCACTCAAGCAAACACAAACAGCACAGCACGATGCGTATTTTTTTTAAATTGACAAAATAAAACAAAAATAAATCAAAAATAAAAATAAGTGGAAAAGGCGAGAGTGCGCGAACACACAGGAGCAAAGACAAGCAGCGCAGCTTGATGCGTAGTAAAAAAAATAATAAATAGACAACTGGTCGACCTCATTAGAAATAAAAACCCAAAAGATTAGATAGACAAACAAACAAACACATAAATGTGCAGAGAATGGCAGTGCGCGCAGGAGCAAAGGTAAACAGCAGACAGACCTGAATACTTATCTTTACAAGGTCGACCTCAGAACTTTGTTCAGTTTGTCTCGGTGACGGATAAGGGAAGGAAGGGCAGGCAACTGGTCGACTTCATTTAAATAAACAAATAAAAAATAAGATAAACTCTCAGGAATAGATAAATAATAACCAAAAAATTGTAAAGTGGAGAAAGCGAGAGCGCGCGAATGCACTCAAGCAAACACAAACAGCACAGCACGATGCGTATTTTTTTTATATTGACAAAATAAATCAAAAATAAATCAAAAATAACAATAAGTGGAAAAGGCGAGAGTGCGCGAGCACACAGGTGCAAAGACAAGCAGCGCAGCTTGATGCGTAGTAAAAAAAATAATAAATAGACAACTGGTCGACCTCATTAGAAATAAAAACCCAAAAGATTAGATAGACAAACAAACAAACACATAAATGTGGAGAGAAGGGCAGTGCGCGCAGGAGCAAAGGTAAACAGCAGACAGACCTGAGTCCTTATCTTTACAAGTTCGACCTCAGAACTTTGTTCAGTTTGTCTCAGTGACGGATAATGGAAGGAAGGGCAGGAAACTGGTCGACTTCATTTAAATAAACAAATAAAATATAAGATATACTCTCAGGAATAGATAAATAATAACAAAAAAATTGTAAAGTGGAGAAAGCGAGAGCGCGCGAATGCACTCAAGCAAACACAAACAGCACAGCACGATGCGTATTTTTTTTTAAATTGACAAAATAAATCATAAATAAATCAAAAATAAAAATAAGTGGAAAAGGCGAGAGTGCGCGAGCACACAGGAGCAAAGACAAGCAGCGCATCTTGATGCGTAGTAAAAAAAAATAATAAATAGACAACTGGTCGACCTCATTAGAAATAAAAACCCAAAAGATTAGATAGACAAACAAACAAACACATAAATGTGGAGAGAAGGGCAGTGCGCGCAGGAGCAAAGGTAAACAGCAGACAGACCTGAATCCTTATCTTTACAAGGTCGACCTCAGAACTTTGTTCAGTTTGTCTCGGTGACGGATAATGGAAGGAAGGGCAGGCAACTGGTCGACTTCATTTAAATAAACAAATAAAAAATAAGATAAACTCTCAGGAATAGATAAATAATAACAAAAAAATTGTAAAGTGGAGAAAGCGAGAGCGCGCGAATGCACTCAAGCAAACACAAACAGCACAGCACGATGCGTATATTTTTTTAAATTGACAAAATAAATCAAAAATAAATAAAAAATAAAAATAAGTGTTAAAGGCGAGAGTGCGCGAGCACACAGGAGCAAAGACAAGCAGCGCAGCTTGATGCGTAGTAAAAAAAATAAATAGACAACTGGTCGACCTCATTAGAAATAAAAACCCAAAAGATTAGATAGACAAACAAACAAACACATAAATGTGGAGAGAAGGGCAGTGCGCGCAGGAGCAAAGGTAAACAGCAGACAGACCTGAATCCTTATCTTTACAAGGTCGACCTCAGAACTTTGTTCAGTCTGTCTCGGTGACGGATAATGGAAGGAAGGGCAGGCAACTGGTCGACTTCATTTAAATAAACAAATAAAAAATAAGATAAACTCTCAGGAATAGATAAATAATAACAAAAAAATTGTAAAGTGGTGAAAGCGAGCGCGCGCGAATGCACTCTAGCAAACACAAACAGCACAGCACGATGCGTATATTTTTTTAAATTGACAAAATAAAACAAAAATAAATCAAAAATAAAAATAAGTGGAAAAGGCGAGAGTGCGCGAACACACAGGAGCAAAGACAAGCAGCGCAGCTTGATGCGTAGTAAAAAAAATAATAAATAGACAACTGGTCGACCTCATTAGAAATAAAAACCCAAAAGATTAGATAGACAAAGAAACAAACACATAAATGTGCAGAGAATGGCAGTGCGCGCAGGAGCAAAGGTAAACAGCAGACAGACCTGAATACTTATCTTTACAAGGTCGACCTCAGAACTTTGTTCAGTTTGTCTCGGTGACGGATAAGGGAAGGAAGGGCAGGCAACTGGTCGACTTCATTTAAATAAACAAATAAAAAATAAGATAAACTCTCAGGAATAGATAAATAATAACCAAAAAATTGTAAAGTGGAGAAAGCGAGAGCGCGCGAATGCACTCAAGCAAACACAAACAGCACAGCACGATGCGTATTTTTTTTATATTGACAAAATAAATCAAAAATAAATCAAAAATAACAATAAGTGGAAAAGGCGAGAGTGCGCGAGCACACAGGTGCAAAGACAAGCAGCGCAGCTTGATGCGTAGTAAAAAAAATAATAAATAGACAACTGGTCGACCTCATTAGAAATAAAAACCCAAAAGATTAGATAGACAAACAAACAAACACATAAATGTGGAGAGAAGGGCAGTGCGCGCAGGAGAAAAGGTAAACAGCAGACAGACCTGAATCCTTATCTTTACAAGGTCGACCTCAGAACTTTGTTCAGTTTGTCTCGGTGACGGATAATGGAAGGAAGGGCAGGAAACTGGTGGACTTCATTTAAATAAACAAATAAAATATAAGATAAACTCTCAGGAATAGATAAATAAAAACAAAAAATTGTAAAGTGGAGAAAGGGAGAGCGCGCGAATGCACTCAAGCAAACACAAACAGCACAGCACGATGCGTATTTTTTTTAAATTGACCAAATAAATCAAAAATAAATCAAAAATAAAAATAAGTGGAAAAGGCGAGAGTGCGCGAGCACACAGGAGCAAATACAAGCAGCGCATCTTGATGCGTAGTAAAAAAAAATAATAAATAGACAACTGGTCGACCTCATTAGAATAAAAACCCAAAAGATTAGATAGACAAACAAACAAACACATAAATGTGGAGAGAAGGGCAGTGCGCGCAGGAGCATAGGTAAACAGCAGACAGACCTGAATTCTTATCTTTACAAGGTCGACCTCAGAACTTTGTTCAGTTTGTCTCGGTGACGGATAATGGAAGGAAGGGCAGGCAACTGGTCGACTTCATTTAAATAAACAAATAAAAAATAAGATAAACACTCAGGAATAGATAAATAATAACAAAAAAATTGTAAAGTGGAGAAAGCGAGAGCGCGCGAATGCACTCAAGCAAACACAAAAAGCACAGCACGATGCGTATTTTTTTTTAAATTGACAAAATAAATAAAAAATAAATCAAAAATAAAAATAAGTGGAAAAGGCGAGAGTGCGAGAGCACACAGGAGCAAAGACAAGCAGCGCAGCTTGATGCATAGTAAAGAAAATAATAAATAGACAACTGGTCGACCTCATTTGAAATAAAAACCCAAAAGATTAGATAGACAAACAAACAAACACATAAATGTTGAGAGAAGGGCAGTGCGCGCAGGAGCAAAGGTAAACAGCAGACAGACCTGAATCCTTATCTTTACAAGGTCGACCTCAGAACTTTGTTCAGTTTGTCTCGGTGACGGATAATGGAAGGAAGGGCAGGAAACTGGTCGACTTCATTTAAATAAACAAATATAATATAAGATAAACTCTCAGGAATAGATAAATAATAACAAAAAATTGTAAAGTGGAGAAAGCGAGAGCGCGCGAATGCACTCAAGCAAACACAAACCGCACAGCACGATGCGTATTTTTTTTAAATTGACAAAATAAATCAAAAATAAATCAAAAATAAAAATAAGTGGAAAAGGCGAGATTGCGCGAGCACACAGGAGCAAAGACAAGCAGCGCATCTTGATGCGTAGTAAAAAAAATAATAAATAGACAACTGGTCGAACTCATTAGAAATAAAAACCCAAAAGATTAGATAGACAAACAAACAAACACATAAATGTGGAGAGAAGGGCAGTGCGCGCAGGAGCAAAGGTAAACAGCAGACAGACCTGAATCCTTATCTTTACAAGGTCGACCTCAGAACTTTGTTCAGTTTGTCTCGGTGACGGATAATGGAAGGAAGGGCAGGCAACAGGTCGACTTCATTTAAATAAACAAATAAAAAATAAGATAAACACTCAGGAATAGATAAATAATAACAAAAAATTGTAAAGTGGAGAAAGCGAGAGCGCGCGAATGCACTCAAGCAAACACAAACAGCACAGCACGATGCGTATTTTTTTATATTGACAAAATAAATCAAAAATAAATCAAAAATAACAATAAGTGGAAAAGGCGAGAGTGCGCGAGCACACAGGAGCAAAGACAAGCAGCGCAGCTTGATGCGTAGTAAAAAAAATAATAAATAGCCAACTGGTCGACCTCATTAGAAATAAAAACCCAAAAGATTAGATAGACAAACAAACAAACACATAAATGTGGAGAGAAGGGCAGTGCACGCAGGAGCAAAGGTAAACAGCAGACAGACCTGAATCCTTATCTTTACAAGGTCGACCTCAGAACTTTGTTCAGTTTGTCTCGGTGACGGATAATGGAAGGAAGGGCAGGCAACAGGTCGACTTCATTTAAATAAACAAATAAAAAATAAGATAAACACTCAGGAATAGATAAATAATAACAAAAAAATTGTAAAGTGGAGAAAGCGAGAGCGCGCGAATGCACTCAAGCAAACACAAACAGCACAGCACGATGCGTATTTTTTTAAAAAATTGACAAAATAAATCAAAAATAAATCAAAAAAAAAATAAGTGGAAAAGGCGAGAGTGCGCGAGCACACAGGAGCAAAGACAAGCAGCGCAGCTTGATGCGTAGTAAAAAAAATAATAAATAGACAACTGGTCGACCTCATTAGAAATAAAACCCAAAAGATTAGATAGACAAACAAACAAACACATAAATGTGGAGAGAAGGGCAGTGAGCGCAGGAGCAAAGGTTAACAGCAGACAGACCTGAATCCTTATCTTTACAAGGTCGACCTCAGAACTTTGTTCAGTTTGTCTCGGTGACGGATAATGGAAGGAAGGGCAGGCAACTGGTGGACTTCATTTAAATAAACAAATAAAAAATAATATAAACTCTCAGGAATAGATAAATAATAACAAAAAAATTGTAAAGTGGAGAAAGCGAGAGCGCGCAAATGCACTCAAGCAAACACAAACGGCACAGCAGGATGCGTATTTTTTTAAAAAATTGACAAAATAAATCAAAAATAAATCAAAAATAAAAATCAGTGGAAAAGGCGAGAGTGCGCGAGCACACAGGAGCAAAGACAAGCAGCGCAGCTTGATGCGTAGTAAAAAAAATAATAAATAGACAACTGGTCGACCTCATTAGAAATAAAAACCCAAAAGATTAGATAGACAAACAAACAAACACATAAATGTGGAGAGAAGGGCAGTGCGGGCAGGAGCAAATGTAAACAGCAGACAGACCTAAATCCTTATCTTTACAAGGTCGACCTCAGAACTTTGTTCAGTTTGTCTCGGTGAAGGATAATGGAAGGAAGGGCAGGCAACTGGTCGACTTCATTTAAATAAACAAATAAAAAATAAGATAAACTCTCAGGAATAGATAAATAATAACAAAAAAATTGTAAAGTGGAGAAAGCGAGAGCGCGCGAATGCACTCAAGCAAACACAAACAGCACAGCACGATGCGTATTTTTTAAAAAAATTGACAAAATAAATCAAAAATAAATCAAAAATAAAAATAAGTGGAAAAGGCGAGAGTGCGCGAGCACACAGGAGCAAAGACAAGCAGCGCAGCTTGATGCGTAGTAAAAAAAAATAATAAATAGACAACTGGTCGACCTCATTAGAAATAAAAACCCAAAAGATTGGATAGACAAACAAACAAACACATAAATGTGGAGAGAAGGGCAGTGCGCGCAGGAGCAAAGGTAAACAGCAGACAGACCTGAATCCTTATCTTTACAAGGTCGACCTCAGAACTTTGTTCAGTTTGTCTCGGTGACGGATAATGGAAGGAAGGGCAGGCAACTGGTCGACTTCATTTAAATAAACAAATAAAAAATAAGATAAACTCTCAGGAATAGATAAATAATAACAAAAAAATTGTAAAGTGCACAAAGCGGGAGCGCGCGAAAGCACTCAAGCAAACACAAACAGCACAGCACGATGCGTATTTTTTTTTAAATTGACAAAATAAATCAAAAATAAATCAAAAATAAAAATAAGTGGAAAAGGCGAGAGTGCGCGAGCACACAGGAGCAAAGACAAGCAGCGCAGCTTGATGCGTAGTAAAAAAAATAATAAATAGACAACTGGTCGACCTCATTAGAAATAAAAACCCAAAAGATTAGATAGACAAATAAACAAACACATAAATGTGGAGAGAAGGGCAGTGTGAGCAGGAGCAAAGGTAAACAGCAGACAGACCTGAATCCTTATCTTTACAAGGTCGACCTCAGAACTTTGTTCAGTTTGTCTCGGTGACGGATAATGGAAGGAAGGGCAGGCAACTGGTCGACTTCATTTAAATAAACAAATAAAAAATAAGATAAACTCTCAGGAATAGATAAATAATATCCAAAAAATTGTAAAGTGGAGAAAGCGAGAGCGCACGAATGCACTCAAGCAAACACAAACGGCACAGCACGATGCGTATTTTTTTTATATTGACAAAATAAATCAAAAATAAATAAAAAATAACAATAAGTGGAAAAGGCGAGAGTGCGCGAGCACACAGGAGCAAAGAAAAGCAGCGCAGCTTGATGCGTAGTAAAAAAAATAATAAATAGACAACTGGTCGACCTCATTAGAAATAAAAACCCAAAAGATTAGATAGACAAACAAACAAACACATAATGTGGAGAGAAGGGCAGTGCGCGCAGGAGCAAAGGTAAACAGCAGACAGACCTGAATCCTTATCTTTACAAGGTCGACCTGAGAACTTTGTTCAGTTTGTCTCGGTGACGGATAATGGAAGGAAGGGCAGGCAACTGGTCGACTTCATTTAAATAAACAAATAAGAATTAAGATAAACTCTCAGGAATAGATAAATAATAACAAAAAAATTGTAAAGTGCAGAAAGTGAGAGCGCGCGAATGCACTCAAGCAAACACAAACAGCACAGCACGATGCGTATTTTTTTAAAAAATTGACAAAATAAATAAAAAATAAATCAAAAATAAAAATAAGTGGAAAAGGCGAGAGTGCGCGAGCACACAGGAGCAAAGACAAGCAGCGCAGCTTGATGCGTAGTAAAAAAAATAATAAATAGACAACTGGTCGACCTCATTAGAAATAAAAACCCAAAAGATTAGATAAACAAACCAACAAACACATAAATGTGGAGAGAAGGGCAGTGCGGGCAGGAGCAAAGGTAAACAGCAGACAGACCTGAATCCTTATCTTTACAAGGTCGACCTCAGAACTTTGTTCAGTTTTTCTTGGTGACGGATAATGGAAGGAAGGGCAGGCAACTGGTCTACTTCATTTAAATAAACAAATAAAAATAATATAAACTCTCAGGAATAGATAAATAATAACAAAAAAATTGTAAAGTGGAGAAAGCGAGAGCGCGCGAATGCACTCAAGAAAACACAAACAGCACAGCACGATGGGTATTTTTTTAAAAAATTGACAAAATAAATCAAAAATAAATCAAAATAAAAATAAGTGGAAAAGGCGAAGTGCGCGAGCACACAGGAGCAAAGAGAAGCAGCGCAGCTTGATGCGTAGTAAAAGAAATAATAAATAGACAACTGGTCGACCTCATTAGAAATAAAAACCCAAAAGATTAGATAGACAAACAAACAAACACATAAATGTGGAGAGAAGGGCAGTGCGCGCAGGAGCAAAGGTACACAGCAGACAGACCTGAATCCTTATCTTTACAAGGTCGACCTCAGAACTTTGTTCAGTTTGTCTCGGTGACGGATAATGGAAGGAAGGGCAGGCAACTGGTCGACTTCATTTAAATAAACAAATAAAAAATAAGATAAACTCTCAGGAATAGATAAATAATAACAAAAAAATTGTAAAGTGCACAAAGCGAGAGCGCGCGGAAAGCACTCAAGCAAACACAAACAGCACAGCACGATGCGTATTTTTTTTAATTGAGAAAATAAATCAAAAATAAATCAAAAATAAAAATAAGTGGAAAAGGCGAGAGTGCGCGAGCACACAGGAGCAAAGACAAGCAGCGCAGCTTGATGCGTAGTAAAAAAAATAATAAATAGACAACTGGTCGACCTCATTAGAAATAAAAACCCAAAAGATTAGATAGACAAACAAACAAACACATAAATGTGGAGAGAAGGGCAGTGTGCGCAGGAGCAAAGGTAAACAGCAGACAGACCTGAATCCTTATCTTTACAAGGTCGACCTCAGAACTTTGTTCAGTTTGTCTCGGTGACGGATACTGGAAGGAAGGGCAGGCAACTGGTCGACTTCATTTAAATAAACAAATAAAAAATAAGATAAACTCTCAGGAATAGATAAATAATATCCAAAAAATTGTAAAGTGGAGAAAGCGAGAGCGCACGAATGCACTCAAGCAAACACAAACGGCACAGCACGATGCGTATTTTTTTTATATTGACAAAATAAATCAAAAATAAATAAAAAATAACAATAAGTGGAAAAGGCGAGAGTGCGCGAGCACACAGGAGCAAAGACAAGCAGCGCAGCTTGATGCGTAGTAAAAAAAATAATAAATACTCAACTGGTCGACCTCATTAGAAATAAAAACCCAAAAGATTAGATAGACAAACAAACAAACACATAAATGTGGAGAGAAGGGCAGTGCGCGCAGGAGCAAAGGTAAACAGCAGACAGACCTGAATCCTTATCTTTACAAGGTCGACCTCAGAACTTTGTTCAGTTTGTCTCGGTGACGGATAATGGAAGGAAGGGCAGGCAACTGGTCGACTTCATTTAAATAAACAAATAAAAATTAAGATAAACTCTCAGGAATAGATAAATAATAACAAAAAAATTGTAAAGTGCAGAAAGTGAGAGCGCGCGAATGCACTCAAGCAAACACAAACAGCACAGCACGATGTGTATTTTTTTAAAAAATTGACAAAATAAATAAAAAATAAATCAAAAATAAAAATAAGTGGAAAAGGCGAGAGTGCGCGAGCACACAGGAGCAAAGACAAGCAGCGCAGCTTGATGCGTAGTAAAAAAAATAATAAATAGACAACTGGTCGACCTCATTAGAAATAAAAACCCAAAAGATTAGATAAACAAACCAACAAACACATAAATGTGGAGAGAAGGGCAGTGCGGGCAGGAGCAAAGGTAAACAGCAGAAAGACCTGAATCCTTATCTTTACAAGGTCGACCTCAGAACTTTGTTCAGTTTTTCTTGGTGACGGATAATGGAAGGAAGGGCAGGCAACTGGTCTACTTCATTTAAATAAACAAATAAAAATAATATAAACTCTCAGGAATAGATAAATAATAACAAAAAAATTGTAAAGTGGAGAAAGCGAGAGCGCGCGAATGCACTCAAGCAAACACAAACAGCACAGCACGATGGGTATTTTTTTTAAAAATTGACAAAATAAATCAAAAATAAATCAAAAATAAAAATAAGTGAAAAGGCGAAGTGCGCGAGCACACAGGAGCAAAGAGAAGCAGCGCAGCTTGATGCGTAGTAAAAAAAAATAATAAATAGACAACTGGTCGACCTCATTAGAAATAAAAACCCAAAAGATTAGATAGACAAACAAACAAACACATAAATGTGGAGAGAAGGGCAGTGAGCGCAGGAGCAAAGGTAAACAGCAGACAGACCTGAATCCTTATCTTTACAAGGTCGACCTCAGAATTTTGTTCAGTTTGTCTCGGTGACGGATAATGGAAGGAAGGGCAGGCAACTGGTCGACTTCATTTAAATAAACAAATAAAAAATGAGATAAACTCTCAGGAATAGATAAATAATAACAAAAAAATTGTAAAGTGGAGAAAGCGAGAGCGCGCGAATGCACTCAAGCAAACACAAACAGCACAGCACGATGCGTATTTTTTTTTTTAAATTGACAAAATAAATCAAAAATAAATCAAAAATAAAAATAAGTGGAAAAGGCGAGAGTGCGCGAGCACACAGGAGCAAAGACAAGCAGCGCAGCTTGATGCGTAGTAAAAAGAATAATAAATAGACAACTGGTCGACCTCATTAGAAATAAAAACCCTAAAGATTAGATAGACAAACAAACAAACACATAAATGTGGAGAGAAGGGCAGTGCGCGCAGGAGCAAAGGTAAACAGCAGACAGACCTGAATCCTTATCTTTACAAGGTCGACCTCAGAACTTTGTTCAGTTTGTCTCGGTGACGGATAATGGAAGGAAGGGCAGGCAACTGGTCGACTTCATTTAAATAAACAAATAAAAATTAAGATAAACTCTCAGGAATAGATAAATAATAACAAAAAAATTGTAAAGTGGAGAAAGCGAGAGCGCGCGAATGCACTCAAGCAAACACAAACAGCACAGCACGATGCGTATTTTTTTTTAAATTGACAAAATAAATCAAAAATAAATCAAAAATAAAAATAAGTGGAAAAGGCGAGAGTGCGCGAGCACACAGGAGCAAAGACAAGCAGCGCAGCTTGACGCGTAGTAAAAAAATTAATAAATAGACAACTGGTCGACCTCATTAGAAATAAAAACCCAAAAGATTAGATAGACAAACCAACTAACACATAAATGTGGAGAGAAGGGCAGTGCGGGCAGGAGCAAAGGCAAACAGCAGACAGACCTGAATCCTTATCTTTACAAGGTCGACCTCAGAACTTTGTTCAGTTTGTCTCGGTGACGGATAATGGAAGGAAGGGCAGGCAACTGGTCGACTTCATTTAAATAAACAAATAAAAAATAAGATAAACTCTCAGGAATAGATAAATAATAACAAAAAAATTGTAAAGTGGAGAAAGCGAGAGCGCGCGAATGCACTCAAGCAAACACAAACAGCACAGCACGATGCGTATTTTTTTTAATTGACAAAATAAATCAAAAATAAATCAAAAATAAAAATAAGTGGAAAAGGCGAGAGTGCGCGAGCACACAGGAGCAAAGACAAGCAGCGCAGCTTGATGCGTAGTAAAAAAAATAATAAATAGACAACTGGTCGACCTCATTAGAAATAAAAACCCAAAAGATTGGATAGACAAACAAACAAACACATAAATGTGGAGAGAAGGGCAGTGCGCGCAGGAGCAAAGGTAAACAGCAGACAGACCTGAATCCTTATCTTTACAAGGTCGACCTCAGAACTTTGTTCAGTTTGTCTCGGTGACGGATAATGGAAGGAAGGGCAGGCAACTGGTCGACTTCATTTAAATAAACAAATAAAAAATAAGATAAACTCTCAGGAATAGATAAATAATAACAAAAAAATTGTAAAGTGCACAAAGCGAGAGCGCGCGAAAGCACTCAACAAACACAAACAGCACAGCACGATGCGTATTTTTTTTAAATTGACAAAATAAATCAAAAATAAATCCAAAATAAAAATAAGTGGAAAAGGCGAGAGTGCGCGAGCACACAGGAGCAAAGACAAGCAGCGCAGCTTGTTGCGTAGTAAAAAAATAATAAATAGAAAACTGGTCGACCTCATTAGAAATAAAAACCCATAAGATTAGATAGACAAACAAACAAACACATAAATGTGGAGAGAAGGGCAGTGCGCGCAGGAGCAAAGGTAAACAGCAGACAGACCTGTATCCTTATCTTTACAAGGTCGACCTCAGAACTTTGTTCAGTTTGTCTCGGTGACGGATAATAGAAGGAAGGGCACGCAACTGGTCGACTTCATTTAAATAAACAAATAAAAAATAAGATAAACTCTCAGGAATAGATAAATAATAACAAAAAAATTGTAAAGTGGAGAAAGCGAGAGCGCGCGAATGCACTCAAGCAAACACAAACAGCACAGCACGATGCGTATTTTTTTTAAATTGACAAAATAAATCAAAAATAAATCAAAAATAAAAATAAGTGGAAAAGGCGAGAGTGCGCGAGCACACAGGAGCAAAGACAAGCAGCGCAGCTTGATGCGTAGTAAAAAAAATAATAAATAGACAACTGGTCGACCTCATTAGAAATAAAAACCGAAAAGATTAGATAGACAAACCAACAAACACATAAATGTGGAGAGAAGGGAAGTGAGCGCAGGAGCAAAGGTAAACAGCAGACAGACCTGAATACTTATCTTTACAAGGTCGACCTCAGAACTTTGTTCAGTTTTTCTCGGTTACGGATAATGGAAGGAAGGGCAGGCAACTGGTCGACTTCATTTAAATAAACAAATAAAATATAATATAAACTCTCAGGAATAGATAAATAATAACAAAAAAATTGTAAAGTGGAGAAAGCGAGAGCGCGGGAATGCACTCAAGCAAACACAAACAGCACAGCAGGATGCGTATTTTTTTAAAAAATTGACAAAATAAATCAAAAATAAATCAAAAATAAAAATAAGTGGAAAAGGCGAGAGTGCGCGAGCACACAGGAGCAAAGACAAGCAGCGCAGCTTGATGCGTATTAAAAAAAATAATAAATAGACAACTGGTCGACCTCATTAGAAATAAAAACCCAAAAGATTAGATAGACAAACAAACAAACACATAAATGTGGAGAGAAGGGCAGTGCGGGCAGGAGCAAATGTAAACAGCAGACAGACCTGAATCCTTATCTTTACAAGGTCGACCTCAGAACTTTGTTCAGTTTGTCACGGTGACGGATAATGGAAGGAAGGGCAGGCAACTGGTCGACTTCATTTAAATAAACAAATAAAAAATAAGATAAACTCTGAGGAATAGATAAATAATAACAAAAAAATTGTAAAGTGCACAAAGCGAGAGCGCGCGAAAGCACTCAAGCAAACACAAACAGCACAGCACGATGCGTATTTTTTTTTATTGAGAAAATAAATCAAAAATAAATCAAAAATAAAAATAAGTGGAAAAGGCGAGAGTGCGCGAGCACACAGGAGCAAAGACAAGCAGCGCAGCTGGACGCGTAGTAAAAAAAATAATAAATAGACAACTGGTCGACCTCATTAGAAATAAAAACCCAAAAGATTAGATAGACAAACCAACTAACACATAAATGTGGAGAGAAGGGCAGTGCGGGCAGGAGCAAAGGTAAACAGCAGACAGACCTGAATCCTTATCTTTACAAGGTCGACCTCAGAACTTTGTTCAGTTTTTCTCGGTGACGGATAATGGAAGGAAGGGCAGGCAACTGGTGGACTTCATTTAAATAAACAAATAAAAAATAATATAAACTCTCAGGAATAGATAAATAATAACAAAAAAATTGTAAAGTGGAGAAAGCGAGAGCGCGCGAATGCACTCAAGCAAACACAAACGGCACAGCAGGATGCGTATTTTTTAAAAAATTGACAAAATAAATCAAAAATAAATCAAAAATAAAAATCAGTGGAAAAGGCGAGAGTGCGCGAGCACACAGGAGCAAGGCAAGCAGCGCAGCTTGATGCGTAGTAAAAAAAATAATAAATAGACAACTGGTCGACCTCATTAGAAATAAAAACCCAAAAGATTAGATAGACAAACAAACAAACACATAAATGTGCAGAGAATGGCAGTGAGCGCAGGAGCAAATGTAAACAGCAGACAGACCTGAATCCTTATCTTTACAAGGTCGACCTCAGAACTTTGTTCAGTTTGTCTCGGTGACGGATAATGGAAGGAAGGGCAGGCAACTGGTCGACTTCATTTAAATAAACAAATAAAAAATAAGATAAACTCTCAGGAATAGATAAATAATAACAAAAAAATTGTAAAGTGCACAAAGCGAGAGCGCGCGAAAGCACTCAAGCAAACACAAACAGCACAGCACGATGCGTATTTTTTTTTAATTGAGAAAATAAATCAAAAATAGTTCAAAAATAAAAATAAGTGGAAAAGGCGAGAGTGCGCGAGCACACAGGAGCAAAGACAAGCAGCGCAGCTTGATGCGTAGTAAAAAAAATAATAAATAGACAACTGGTCGACCTCATTAGAAATAAAAACCCAAAAGATTAGATAGACAAACAAACAAACACATAAATGTGGAGAGAAGGGCAGTGTGCGCAGGAGCAAAGGTAAACAGCAGACAGACCTGAATCCTTATCTTTACAAGGTCGACCTCAGAACTTTGTTCAGTTTGTCTCGGTGACGGATAATGGAAGGAAGGGCAGGCAACTGGTCGACTTCATTTAAATAAACAAATAAAAATTAAGATAAACTCTCAGGAATAGATAAATAATAACAAAAAAATTGTAAAGTGCAGAAAGTGAGAGCGCGCGAATGCACTCAAGCAAACACAAACAGCACAGCACGATGTGTATTTTTTTAAAAAATTGACAAAATAAATAAAAAATAAATCAAAAATAAAAATAAGTGGAAAAGGCGAGAGTGCGCGAGCACACAGGAGCAAAGACAAGCAGCGCAGCTTGATGCGTAGTAAAAAAAATAATAAATAGACAACTGGTCGACCTCATTAGAAATAAAAACCCAAAAGATTAGATAAACAAACCAACAAACACATAAATGTGGAGAGAAGGGCAGTGCGGGCAGGAGCAAAGGTAAACAGCAGAAAGACCTGAATCCTTATCTTTACAAGGTCGACCTCAGAACTTTGTTCAGTTTTTCTTGGTGACGGATAATGGAAGGAAGGGCAGGCAACTGGTCTACTTCATTTAAATAAACAAATAAAAATAATATAAACTCTCAGGAATAGATAAATAATAACAAAAAAATTGTAAAGTGGAGAAAGCGAGAGCGCGCGAATGCACTCAAGCAAACACAAACAGCACAGCACGATGGGTATTTTTTTTAAAAATTGACAAAATAAATCAAAAATAAATCAAAAATAAAAATAAGTGGAAAAGGCGAAGTGCGCGAGCACACAGGAGCAAAGAGAAGCAGCGCAGCTTGATGCGTAGTAAAAAAAATAATAAATAGACAACTGGTCGACCTCATTAGAAATAAAAACCCAAAAGATTAGATAGACAAACAAACAAACACATAAATGTGGAGAGAAGGGCAGTGAGCGCAGGAGCAAAGGTAAACAGCAGACAGACCTGAATCCTTATCTTTACAAGGTCGACCTCAGAATTTTGTTCAGTTTGTCTCGGTGACGGATAATGGAAGGAAGGGCAGGCAACTGGTCGACTTCATTTAAATAAACAAATGAAAAATGAGATAAACTCTCAGGAATAGATAAATAATAACAAAAAAATTGTAAAGTGGAGAAAGCGAGAGCGCGCGAATGCACTCAAGCAAACACAAACAGCACAGCACGATGCGTATTTTTTTTTAAATTGACAAAATAAATCAAAAATAAATCAAAAATAAAAATAAGTGGAAAAGGCGAGAGTGCGCGAGCACACAGGAGCAAAGACAAGCAGCGCAGCTTGATGCGTAGTAAAAAGAATAATAAATAGACAACTGGTCGACCTCATTAGAAATAAAAACCCAAAAGATTAGATAGACAAACAAACAAACACATAAATGTGGAGAGAAGGGCAGTGCGCGCAGGAGCAAAGGTAAACAGCAGACAGACCTGAATCCTTATCTTTACAAGGTCGACCTCAGAACTTTGTTCAGTTTGTCTCGGTGACGGATAATGGAAGGAAGGGCAGGCAACTGGTCGACTTCATTTAAATAAACAAATAAAAATTAAGATAAACTCTCAGGAATAGATAAATAATAACAAAAAAAATTGTAAAGTGGAGAAAGCGAGAGCGCGCGAATGCACTCAAGCAAACACAAACAGCACAGCACGATGCGTATTTTTTTTTAAATTGACAAAATAAATCAAAAATAAAAATAAGTGGAAAAGGCGAGAGTGCGCGAGCACACAGGAGCAAAGACAAGCAGCGCAGCTTGACGCGTAGTAAAAAAATTAATAAATAGACAACTGGTCGACCTCATTAGAAATAAAAACCCAAAAGATTAGATAGACAAACCAACTAACACATAAATGTGGAGAGAAGGGCAGTGCGGGCAGGAGCAAAGGCAAACAGCAGACAGACCTGAATCCTTATCTTTACAAGGTCGACCTCAGAACTTTGTTCAGTTTGTCTCGGTGACGGATAATGGAAGGAAGGGCAGGCAACTGGTCGACTTCATTTAAATAAACAAATAAAAAATAAGATAAACTCTCAGGAATAGATAAATAATAACAAAAAAATTGTAAAGTGGAGAAAGCGAGAGCGCGCGAATGCACTCAAGCAAACACAAACAGCACAGCACGATGCGTATTTTTTTTAAATTGACAAAATAAATCAAAAATAAATCAAAAATAAAAATAAGTGGAAAAGGCGAGAGTGCGCGAGCACACAGGAGCAAAGACAAGCAGCGCAGCTTGATGCGTAGTAAAAAAAATAATAAATAGACAACTGGTCGACCTCATTAGAAATAAAAACCCAAAAGATTGGATAGACAAACAAACAAACACATAAATGTGGAGAGAAGGGCAGTGCGCGCAGGAGCAAAGGTAAACAGCAGACAGACCTGAATCCTTATCTTTACAAGGTCGACCTCAGAACTTTGTTCAGTTTGTCTCGGTGACGGATAATGGAAGGAAGGGCAGGCAACTGGTCGACTTCATTTAAATAAACAAATAAAAAATAAGATAAACTCTCAGGAATAGATAAATAATAACAAAAAAATTGTAAAGTGCACAAAGCGAGAGCGCGCGAAAGCACTCAACAAACACAAACAGCACAGCACGATGCGTATTTTTTTTAAATTGACAAAATAAATCAAAAATAAATCCAAAATAAAAATAAGTGGAAAAGGCGAGAGTGCGCGAGCACACAGGAGCAAAGACAAGCAGCGCAGCTTGTTGCGTAGTAAAAAAAATTATAAATAGAAAACTGGTCGACCTCATTAGAAATAAAAACCCAAAAGATTAGATAGACAAACAAACAAACACATAAATGTGGAGAGAAGGGCAGTGCGCGCAGGAGCAAAGGTAAACAGCAGACAGACCTGAATCCTTATCTTTACAAGGTCGACCTCAGAACTTTGTTCAGTTTGTCTCGGTGACGGATAATAGAAGGAAGGGCAGGCAACTGGTCGACTTCATTTAAATAAACAAATAAAAAATAAGATAAACTCTCAGGAATAGATAAATAATAACAAAAAAATTGTAAAGTGGAGAAAGCGAGAGCGCGCGAATGCACTCAAGCAAACACAAACAGCACAGCACGATGCGTATTTTTTTTAAATTGACAAAATAAATCAAAAATAAATCAAAAATAAAAATAAGTGGAAAAGGCGAGAGTGCGCGAGCACACAGGAGCAAAGACAAGCAGCGCAGCTTGATGCGTAGTAAAAAAATAATAAATAGACAACTGGTCGACCTCATTAGAAATAAAAACCGAAAAGATTAGATAGACAAACCAACAAACACATAAATGTGGAGAGAAGGGAAGTGAGCGCAGGAGCAAAGGTAAACAGCAGACAGACCTGAATACTTATCTTTACAAGGTCGACCTCAGAACTTTGTTCAGTTTTTCTCGGTTACGGATAATGGAAGGAAGGGCAGGCAACTGGTCGACTTCATTTAAATAAACAAATAAAATATAATATAAACTCTCAGGAATAGATAAATAATAACAAAAAAATTGTAAAGTGGAGAAAGCGAGAGCGCGGGAATGCACTCAAGCAAACACAAACAGCACAGCAGGATGCGTATTTTTTTAAAAAATTGACAAAATAAATCAAAAATAAATCAAAAATAAAAATAAGTGGAAAAGGCGAGAGTGCGCGAGCACACAGGAGCAAAGACAAGCAGCGCAGCTTGATGCGTATTAAAAAAAATAATAAATAGACAACTGGTCGACCTCATTAGAAATAAAACCCAAAAGATTAGATAGACAAACAAACAAACACATAAATGTGGAGAGAAGGGCAGTGCGGGCAGGAGCAAATGTAAACAGCAGACAGACCTGAATCCTTATCTTTACAAGGTCGACCTCAGAACTTTGTTCAGTTTGTCTCGGTGACGGATAATGGAAGGAAGGGCAGCCAACTGGTCGACTTCATTTAAATAAACAAATAAAAAATAAGATAAACTCTGAGGAATAGATAAATAATAACAAAAAAATTGTAAAGTGCACAAAGCGAGAGCGCGCGAAAGCACTCAAGCAAACACAAACAGCACAGCACGATGCGTATTTTTTTTTTATTGAGAAAATAAATCAAAAATAAATCAAAAATAAAAATAAGTGGAAAAGGCGAGAGTGCGCGAGCACACAGGAGCAAAGACAAGCAGCGCAGCTGGACGCGTAGTAAAAAAAATAATAAATAGACAACTGGTCGACCTCATTAGAAATAAAAACCCAAAAGATTAGATAGACAAACCAACTAACACATAAATGTGGAGAGAAGGGCAGTGCGGGCAGGAGCAAAGGTAAACAGCAGACAGACCTGAATCCTTATCTTTACAAGGTCGACCTCAGAACTTTGTTCAGTTTTTCTCGGTGACGGATAATGGAAGGAAGGGCAGGCAACTGGTGGACTTCATTTAAATAAACAAATAAAAAATAATATAAACTCTCAGGAATAGATAAATAATAACAAAAAAATTGTAAAGTGGAGAAAGCGAGAGCGCGCGAATGCACTCAAGCAAACACAAACGGCACAGCAGGATGCGTATTTTTTTAAAAAATTGACAAAATAAATCAAAAATAAATCAAAAATAAAAATCAGTGGAAAAGGCGAGAGTGCGCGAGCACACAGGAGCAAGGCAAGCAGCGCAGCTTGATGCGTAGTAAAAAAAATAATAAATAGACAACTGGTCGACCTCATTAGAAATAAAAACCCAAAAGATTAGATAGACAAACAAACAAACACATAAATGTGCAGAGAATGGCAGTGAGCGCAGGAGCAAATGTAAACAGCAGACAGACCTGAATCCTTATCTTTACAAGGTCGACCTCAGAACTTTGTTCAGTTTGTCTCGGTGACGGATAATGGAAGGAAGGGCAGGCAACTGGTCGACTTCATTTAAATAAACAAATAAAAAATAAGATAAACTCTCAGGAATAGATAAATAATAACAAAAAAATTGTAAAGTGGAGAAAGCGAGAGCGCGCGAATGCACTCAAGCAAACACAAACAGCACAGCACGATGCGTATTTTTTTTAAATTGACAAAAT
>NW_025957579.1:0-30335 GCF_023159225.1 Perognathus longimembris pacificus
TGGGTGGGAAGTAAGAGTCAGGGAGTAAGTCCCGACAGAGAGAGATCAGACAGACCTGAATCCTTATCTTTACAAGGTCGACCTCAGAACTTTGTTCAGTTTGTCTCGGTGACGGATAATGGAAGGAAGGGCAGGCAACTGGTCGACTTCATTTAAATAAACAAATAAAAAATAACATAAACTCTCAGGAATAGATAATTAATAACAAAAAAATTGTAAAGTGGAGAAAGCGAGAGCGCGCGAATGCACTCAAGCAAACACAAACAGCACAGCACGATGCGTATTTTTTTTTAAATTGACAAAATAAATCAAAAATAAAAATAAGTGGAAAAGGCGAGAGTGCGTGAGCACAAAGGAGCAAAGACAAGCAGCGCAGCTTGATGCGTAGTAAAAAAAATAATAAATAGACAACTGGTCGACCTCATTAGAAATAAAAACCCAAAAGATTAGATAGACAAACAAACAAACACATAAATGTGGAGAGAAGGGCAGTGCGTGCAGGAGCAAAGGTAAACAGCAGACAGACCTGAATCCTTATCTTTACAAGGTCGACCTCAGAACTTTGCTCAGTTTGTCTCGGTGACGGATAATGGAAGGAAGAGCAGGCAACTGGTCGACTTCATTTAAATAAACAAATAAAAAAATAAGATAAACTCTCAGGAATAGATAAATAATAACAAAAAAATTGTAAAGTGGAGAAAGCGAGAGCGCGCGAATGCACTCAAGTAAACACAAACAGCACAGCACGATGAGTATTTTTTTTTTAAATTGACAAAATAAATCAAAAATAAATCAAAAATAAAAATAATTGGAAAAGGCGAGAGTGCGCGAGCACACAGGAGCAAAGACAGGTAGCGCAGCTTGATGCGTAGTAAAAAAAATAATAAATAGACAACTGGTCGACCTCATTAGAAATTAAAAACCCAAAATATTAGATAGACAAACAAACAAACACATAAATGTGGAGAGAAGGGCAGTGCGCGCAGGAGCAAAGGTAAACAGCAGACAGACCTGAATCCTTATCTTTACAAGGTCGACCTCAGAACTTTGTTCAGTTTGTCTCGGTGACGGATAATGGAAGGAAGGGCAGGCAACTGGTCGACTTCATTTAAATAAACAAATAAAAAATAAGATAAACTCTCAGGAATAGAGAAATAATAACAAAAAAAATTGTAAAGTGGAGAAAGCGAGAGCGCGCGAATGCACTCAAGCAAAACACAAACAGCACAGTACATTGCGTATTTTTTTTAAATTGACAAAATAAATCAAAAATAAATCAAAAATAAAAATAAGTGGAAAAGGCGAGAGGGCGCGAGCAAACAGGAGCAAAGACAAGCAGCGCAGCTTGATGCGTAGTAAAAAAAAATAATAAATAGACAACTGGTCGACCTCATTAGAAATAAAAACCCAAAAGATTCGATAGACAAACAAACAAACACATAAATGTGGAGAGAAGGGCAGTGCGCGCAGGTGCAAAGGTATACAGCAGACAGGACCTGAATCCTTATCTTTACAAGGTCGACCTCAGAACTTTGTTCAGTTTGTCTCGGTGACGGATAATGGAAGGAAGGGCAGGCAACTGGTCGACTTCATTTAAATAAACAAATAAAAAATAAGATAAACTCTCAGGAATAGATAAATAATAACAAAAAAATTGTAAAGTGGAGAATGCGAGAGCGCGCGAATTCACTCAAGCAAACACAAACATCACAGCACGATGCGTATTTTTTTATAAATTGACAAAATAAATCAAAAATAAAACAAAAATAAAAATAAGTGGAAAAGGCGAGAGTGTGCGAGCACACAGGAGAAAAGACAAGCAGCGCAGCTTGATGCGTAGTAAAAAAAATAATAAATAGGACAACTGGTCTACCTCATTAGAAATAAAAACCCAAAAGATTAGATAGACAAACAAACAAACACATAAATGTGGAGAGAAGGGCAGTGCGCGCAGGAGCAAAGGTAAACAGCAGACAGACCTGAATCCTTATCTTTACAAGGTCGACCTCAGAACTTTGTTCAGTTTGTCTCGGTGACGGATAATGGAAGGAAGGGCAGGCAACTGGTCGACTTCATTTAAATAAACAAATAAAAAATAAGATAAACTCTCAGGAATAGATAAATAATAACAAAAAAATTGTAAAGTGGAGAAAGCGAGAGCGCGCGAATGCACTCAAGCAAACACAAACAGCACAGCACGATGCGTATTTTTTTTTAAATTGACAAAATAAATAAAAAAATAAATCAAAAATAAAAATAAGTGGAAAAGGGCGAGAGTGCGCGAGCACACAGGAGCAAAGACAAGCAGCGCAGCTTGATGCGTAGTAAAAAAAATAATAAATAGACAACTGGTCAACCTCATTAGAAATAAAAACCCAAAAGATTAGACAGACAAACAAACAAACACATAAATGTGGAGAGAAGGGCAGAGCGCGCAGGAGCAAACGTAAACAGCAGACAGACCTGAATCCTTATCTTTACAAGGTCGACCTCAGAACGTTGTTCAGTTTGTCTCAGTGACGGATAATGGAAGGAAGGGCAGGCAACTGGTCGACTTCATTTAAATAAACAAATAAAAAATAAGATAAACTCTCAGGAATAGATAAATAATAACAAAAAAAATTGTAAAGTGGAGAAAGAGAGAGCGCGCGAATGCTCTCAAGCAAACACAAACAGCACAGCACGATGCGTATTTTTTTTAAATTGACAAAATAAATCAAAAATAAATCAAAGATAAAAATAAGTGGAAAAGTCGAGAGTGCGCGAGCACCCAGGAGCAAAGACAAGCAGCGCAGCTTGATGCGTAGTAAAAAAAAATAATAAATAGACAACTGGTCGACCTCATTAGAAATAAAAACCCAAAAGATTAGATAGACAAACAAACAAACACATAAATGTGGAGAGAAGGGCAGTGCGCGCAGGAGCAAAGGTAAACAGCAGACAGACCTGAATCCTTATCTTTTCAAGGTCGACCTCAGAACTTTCTTCAGTTTGTCTCGGTGACGGATAATGGAAGGAAGGGCAGGCAACTGGTCGACTTCATTTAAATAAACAAAAAAAATAAGGTAAACTCTCAGGAATAGATAATTAATAACAAAAAATTGTAAAGTGGAGAAAGCGAGAGCGCGCGAATGCACTCAAGCAAACACAAACAGCACAGAACGATGCATATTTTTTTTAAAATTGACAAAATATATCAAAAATAAATCAAAAATAAAAATAAGTGGAAAAGGCGAGAGTGCGCGAGCACACAGGAGCAAAGACAAGCAGCGCAGCTTGATGCGTAGTAAAAAAAATAATAAATAGTCAACTGGTCGACCTCATTAGAAATAAAAACCCAAAAGATTAGATAGACAAACAAACAAACACATAAATGTGGAGAGAAGGGCAGTGTGCGCAGGAGCAAAGGTAAACAGCAGACAGACCTGAATCCTTATCTTTACAAGGTCGACCTCAGAACGTTGTTCAGTTTGTCTCGGTGACGGATAATGGAAGGAAGGGCAGGCAACTGGTCGACTTCATTTAAATAAACAAATAAAAAATAAGATAAAACGCTCAGGAATAGATAAATAATAACAAAAAAATTGTAAAGTGGAGAAAGCGAGAGCGCGCGAATGCACTCAAGCAAACACAAACAGCACAGCACGATGCGTATTTTTTTTAAATTGACAAAATAAATCAAAAATAAATCAAAGATAAAAATAAGTGGAAAAGGCGAGAGTGCGCGAGCACACAGGAGCAAAGACAAGCAGCGCAGCATGATGCGTAGTAAAAAAAAATAATAAATAGATAACTGGTCGACCTCATTAGAAATAAAAAACCCAAAAGATTAGATAGACAAACAAACAAACACATAAATGTGGAGAGAAGGGCAGTGCGCGCAGGAGCAAAGGTAAACAGCAGACAGACCTGAATCCTTATCTTTACAAGGTCGACCTCAGAACTTTGTTCAGTTTGTCTCGGTGACGGATAATGGAAGGAAGGGCAGGCAACTGGTCGACTTCATTTAAATAAACAAATAAAAAATAAGATAAACTCTCAGGAATAGATAAATAATAACAAAAAAAATTGTAAAGTGGAGAAAGCGAGAGCGCGCGAATGCACTCAAGCAAACACAAACAGCACAGCACGATGCGTATTTTTTTTTTTAAATTGACAAAATAAATCAAAAATAAAAATAAGTGGAAAAGGCGAGAGGGCGCGAGCACACAGGAGCAAAGACAAGCAGGGCAGCTTGATGCGTAGTAAAAAAAATAATAAATAGACAACTGGTCGACCTCATTAGAAATAAAAACCCAAAAGATTAGATAGACAAACAAACAAACACATAAATGTGGAGAGAAGGGCAGAGCGCGCAGGAGCAAAGGTAAACAGCAGACAGACCTGAATCCTTATCTTTACAAGGTCGACCTCAGAACTTTGTTCAGTTTGTCTCGGTGACGGATAATGGAAGGAAGGGGCAGGCAACTGGTCGACTTCATTTAAATAAACAAATAAAAAAATAACATAAACTCTCAGGAATAGATAAATAATAACAAAAAATTGTAAAGTGGAGAAAGCGAGAGCGCGCGAATGCACTCAAGCAAACACAAACAGCACAGCACGATGCGTATTTTTTTTTTAAATTGACAAAATAAATCAAAAATAAAAATAAGTGGAAAAGGCGAGAGTGCGCGAGCACAAAGGAGCAAAGACAAGCAGCGCAGCTTGATGCGTAGTAAAAAAAATAATAAATAGATAACTGGTCGACCTCATTAGAAATAAAAACCCAAAAGATTAGATAGACAAACAAACAAACACATAAATGTGGAGAGAAGGGGCAGTGCGCGCAGGAGCAAAGGTAAACAGCAGACAGACCTGAATCCTTATCTTTACAAGGTCGACCTCAGAACTTTGTTCAGTTTGTCTCGGTGACGGATAATGGAAGGAAGGGCAGGCAACTGGTCGACTTCATTTAAATAAACAAATAAAAAATAAGATAAACTCTCAGGAATAGATAAATAATAACAAAAAACATTGTAAAGTGGAGAAAGCGAGAGCGCGCGAATGCACTCAAGCAAACACAAACAGCACAGCACGATGCGTATTTTTTTTTAAATTGACAAAATAAATCAAAAATAAATCAAAAATAAAAATAAGTGGAAAAGGCGAGAGTTCGCGAGCACACAGGAGCATAGACAAGGAGCGCAGCTTGATGCGTAAGTAAAAAAAATAATTAAATAGACAACTGGTCGACCTCATTAGAAATAAAAACCCAAAAGATTAGATAGACAAACAAACAAACACATAAATGTGGAGAGAACGGCAGTGCGCGCAGGAGCAAAGGTAAACAGGCAGACAGACCTGAATCCTTATCTTTACAAGGTCGACCTCAGAACTTTGTTCAGTTTGTCTCGGTGACGGATAATGGAAGGAAGGGCAGGCAACTGGTCGACATCATTTAAATAAACAAATAAAAATAACATAAACTCTGAGGAATAGATAAATAATAACAAAAAATTGTAAAGTGGAGAAAGCGAGAGCGCGCGAATGCACTCAAGCAAACACAAACAGCACAGCACGATGCGTATTTTTTTTTTAAATTGACAAAATAAATCAAAAATAAAAATAAGTGGAAAAGGCGAGAGTGCGCGAGCACACAGGAGCAAAGACAAGCAGCGCAGCTTGATGCGTAGTAAAAAAAATAATAAATAGATAACTGGTCGACCTCATTAGAAATAAAAACCCAAAAGATTAGATAGACAAACAAACAAACACATAAATGTGGAGAGAAGGGCAGTGCGCGCAGGAGCAAAGGTAAACAGCAGACAGACCTGAATCCTTATCTTTACAAGGTCGACCTCAGAACTTTGTTCAGTTTTGTCTCGGTGACGGATAATGGAAGGAAGTGCAGGCAACTGGTCGACTTCATTTAAATAAACAAATAAAAAATAACATAAACTCTCAGGAATAGATAAATAATAACAAAAAATTGTAAAGTGGAGAAAGCGAGAGCGCGCGAATGCACTCAAGCAAACACAAACAGCACAGCACGATGCGTATTTTTTTTAAATTGACAAAATAAATCAAAAATAAAAATAAGTGGAAAAGGCGAGAGTGCGCGAGCACAAAGGAGCAAAGACAAGCAGCGCAGGCTTGATGCGTAGTAAAAAAATAATAAATAGATAAACTGGTCGACCTCAGTAGAAATAAAAACCCAAAAGATTAGATAGACAAACAAACAAACACATAAATGTGGAGAGAAGGGCAGAGCGCGCAGGAGCAAAGGTAAACAGCAGACAGACCTGAATCCTTATCTTTACAAGGTCGACCTCAGAACTTTGCTCAGTTTGTCTCGGTGACGGATAATGGAAGGAAGGGCAGGCAACTGGTCGACTTCTTTTAAATAAACAAATAAAAAATAACATAAACTCTCAGGAATAGATAAATAATAACAAAAAATTGTAAAGTGGAGAAAGCGAGAGCGCGCGAATGCACTCAAGCAAACACAAACAGCACAGCACGATGCGTATTTTTTTTTTAAATTGACAAAATAAATCAAAAAATAAAAAATAAGTGGAAAAGGCGAGAGTACGCGAGCACAAAGGAGCAAAGACAAGCAGCGCAGCTTGATGCGTAGTAAAAAAAATAATAAATAGATAACTGGTCGACCTCATTAGAAATAAAAACCCAAAAGATTAGATAGACAAACAAACAAACACATAAATGTGGAGAGAAGGGCAGTGCGCGCAGGAGCAAAGGTAAACAGCAGACAGACCTGAATCCTTATCTTTACAAGGTCGACCTCAGAACTTTGTTCAGTTTGTCTCGGTGACGGATAATGGAAGGAAGGGCAGGCAACTGGTCGACTTCATTTAAATAAACAAATAAAAAATAAGATAAACTCTCAGGAATAGATAAATAATAACAAAAAACATTGTAAAGTGGAGAAAGCGAGAGCGCGCGAATGCACTCAAGCAAACACAAACAGCACAGCACGATGCGTATTTTTTTTAAATTGACAAAATAAATCAAAAATAAATCAAAAATAAAAATAAGTGGAAAAGGCGAGAGTGCGCGAGCACACAGGAGCAAAGACAAGCAGCGCAGCTTGATGCGTAGTAAAAAAAATAATAAATAGACAACTGGTCGACCTCATTAGAAATAAAAACCCAAAAGATTAGATAGACAAACAAAACAAACACATAAATGTGGAGAGAAGGGCAGAGCGCGCAGGAGCAAAGGTAAACAGCAGACAGACCTGAATCCTTATCTTTACAAGGTCGACCTCAGAACTTTGTTCAGTTTGTCTCGGTGACGGATAATAGAAGGAAGGGCAGGCAACTGGTCGACTAAATTTAAATAAACAAAAAATAAGATAAACTCTCAGGAATAGATAAATAATAACAAAAAATTGTAAAGTGGAGAAAGCGAGAGCGCGCGAATGCACGCAAGCAAACACAAACAGCACAGCACGATGCGTATTTTTTTTAAATTGACAAAATAAATCAAAAATAAATCAAAAATAAAAATAAGTGGAAAAGGCGAGAGTGCGCGAGCACACAGGAGCAAAGACAAGCAGCGCAGCTTGATGCGTATTAAAAAAAATAATAAATAGACAACTGGTCGACCTCATTAGAAATAAAAACCCAAAAGATTAGATAGACAAACAAACAAACACATAAATGTGGAGAGAAGGGCAGTGCGCGCAGGAGCAAAGGTAAACAGCAGACAGACCTGAATCCTTATCTTTACAAGGTCGACCTCAGAACTTTGTTCAGTTTGTCTCGGTGACGGATAATGGAAGGAAGGGCAGGCAACTGGTCGACTTCATTTAAATAAACAAATAAAAAATAAGATAAACTCTCAGGAATAGATAAATAATAACAAAAAAATTGTAAAGTGGAGAAAGCGAGAGCGCGCTAATGCACTCAAGCAAACACAAACAGCACAGCACGATGCATATTTTTTTTTAAATTGACAAAATAAATCAAAAATAAATCAAAAATAAAAATAAGTGGAAAAGGCGAGAGTGCGCCAGCACACAGGTGCAAAGACAAGCAGCGCAGCTTGATGCGTAGTAAAAAAAAATAATAAATAGACAACTGGTCTACCTCATTAGAAATAAAAACCCAAAAGATTAGATAGACAAACAAACACATAAATGTGGAGAGAAGGGCAGTGCGCGCAGGAGCAAAGGTAAACAGCAGACAGACCTGAATCCTTATCTTTACAAGGTCGACCTAAGAACTTTGTTCGGTTTGTCTCGGTGACGGATAATGGAAGGAAGGGCAGGCAACTGGTCGACTTCATTTAAATAAACAAATAAAAAATAACATAAACTCTCAGGAAGAGATAAATAATAACAAAAAATTGTAAAGTGGAGAAAGCGAGAGCGCGCGAATGCACTCAAGCAAACACAAACAGCACAGCACGATGCGTATTTTTTTTTAAATTGACAAAATAAATCAAAAATAAAAATAAGTAGAAAAGGCGAGAGTGCGCGAGCACAAAGGAGCAAAGACAAGCAGCGCAGCTTGATGCGTAGTAAAAAAAATAATAAATAGATAACTGGTCGACCTCATTAGAAATAAAACCCAAAAGATTAGATAGACAAACAAACAAACACATAAATGTGGAGAGAAGGGCAGTGCGCGCAGGAGAAAAGGTAAACAGCAGACAGACCTGAATCCTTATCTTTACAAGGTCGACCTCAGAACTTTGTTCAGTTTGTCTCGGTGACGGATAATGGAAGGAAGGGCAGGCAACTGGTCGACTTCATTTAAATAAACAAATAAAAAATAAGATAAACTCTCAGGAATAGATAAATAATAACAAAAACATTGTAAAGTGGAGAAAGCGAGAGCGCGCGAATGCACTCAAGCAAACACAAACAGCACAGCACGATGCGTATTTTTTTTAAATTGACAAAATAAATCAAAAATAAATCAAAAATAAAAATAAGTGGAAAAGGCGAGAGTTCGCGAGCACACAGGAGCATATACAAGGAGCGCAGCTTGATGCGTAGTAAAAAAAAATAATAAATAGACAACTGGTCGACCTCATTAGAAATAAAAACCCAAAAGATTAGATAGACAAACAAACAAACACATAAATGTGGAGAGAACGGCAGTGCGCGCAGGAGCAAAGGTAAACAGCAGACAGACCTGAATCCTTATCTTTACAAGGTCGACCTCAGAACTTTGTTCAGTTTGGTCTCGGTGACGGATAATGGAAGGAAGGGCAGGCAACTGGTCGACATCATTTAAAATAAACAAATAAAAATAACATAAACTCTCAGGAATAGATAAATAATAACAAAAAATTGTAAAGTGGAGAAAGCGAGAGCGCGCGAATGCACTCAAGCAAACACAAACAGCACAGCACGATGCGTATTTTTTTTAAATTGACAAAAAAATCAAAAATAAAAATAAGTGGAAAAGGCGAGAGTGCGCGAGCACACAGGAGCAAAGACAAGCAGCGCAGCTTGATGCGTAGTAAAAAAAATAATAAATAGATAACTGGTCGACCCTCATTAGAAATAAAAACCCAAAAGATTAGATAGACAAACAAACAAACACATAAATGTGGAGAGAAGGGCAGTGCGCGCAGGAGCAAAGGTAAACAGCAGACAGACCTGAATCCTTATCTTTACAAGGTCGACCTCAGAACTTTGTTCAGTTTGTCTCGGTGACGGATAATGGAAGGAAGTGCAGGCAACTGGTCGACTTCATTTAAATAAACAAATAAAAAATAACATAAACTCTCAGGAATAGATAAATAATAACAAAAAAATTGTAAAGTGGAGAAAGCGAGAGCGCGCGAATGCACTCAAGCAAACACAAACAGCACAGCACGATGCGTATTTTTTTTAAATTGACAAAATAAATCAAAAATAAAAATAAGTGGAAAAGGCGAGAGTGCGCGAGCACAAAGGAGCAAAGACAAGCAGCGCAGCTTGATGCGTAGTAAAAAAATAATAAATAGATAACTGGTCGACCTCATTAGAAATAAAAACCCAAAAGATTAGATAGACAAACAAACAAACACATAAATGTGGAGAGAAGGGCAGTGCGCGCAGGAGCAAAGGTAAACAGCAGACAGACCTGAAATCCTTATCTTTACAAGGTCGACCTCAGAACTTTGTTCAGTTTGTCTCGGTGACGGATAATGGAAGGAAGGGCAGGCAACTGGTCGACCTTCATTTAAATAAACAAATAAAAAATAAGATAAACTCTCTGGAATAGATAAATAATAACAAAAAAATTGTAAAGTGGAGAAAGCGAGAGCGCGCGAATGCACTCAAGCAAACACAAACAGCACAGCACGATGCGTATTTTTTTTTTTAAATTGACAAAATAAATCAAAAATAAATCAAAATAAAAATAAGTGGAAAAGGCGAGAGTGCGCGAGCACACAGGAGCAAAGACAAGCAGCGCAGCTTGATGCGTAGTAAAAAAAAATAATAAATAGACAACTGGTCGACCTCAGTAGAAATAAAAACCCAAAAGATTAGATAGACAAACAAAACAAACACATAAATGTGGAGAGAAGGGCAGAGCGCGCAGGAGCAAAGGTAAACAGCAGACAGACCTGAATCCTTATCTTTACAAGGTCGACCTCAGAACTTTGCTCAGTTTGTCTCGGTGACGGATAATGGAAGGAAGGGCAGGCAACTGGTCGACTTCTTTTAAATAAACAAATAAAAAATAACATAAACTCTCAGGAATAGATAAATAATAACAAAAAATTGTAAAGTGGAGAAAGCGAGAGCGCGCGAATGCACTCAAGCAAACACAAACAGCACAGCACGATGCGTATTTTTTTTTAAATTGACAAAATAAATCAAAAATAAAAATAAGTGGAAAAGGCGAGAGTACGCGAGCACAAAGGAGCAAAGACAAGCAGCGCAGCTTGATGCGTAGGTAAAAAAAAATAATAAATAGACAACTGGTCGACCTCATTAGAAATAAAAACCCAAAAGATTAGATAGACAAACAAACAAACACATAAATGTGGAGAGAAGGGCAGTGCGCGCAGGAGCAAAGGTAAACAGCAGACAGACCTGAATCCTTATCTTTACAAGGTCGACCTCAGAACTTTGTTCAGTTTGTCTCGGTGACGGATAATGGAAGGAAGGGCAGGCAACTGGTCGACTTCATTTAAATAAACAAATAAAAAATAAGATAAACTCTCAGGAATAGATAAATAATAACAAAAAACATTGTAAAGTGGAGAAAGCGAGAGCGCGCGAATGCACTCAAGCAAACACAAACAGCACAGCACGATGCGTATTTTTTTAAATTGACAAAATAAAATCAAAAATAAATCAAAAATAAAAAATAAGTGGAAAAGGCGAGAGTGCGCGAGCACACAGGAGCAAAGACAAGCAGCGCAGCTTGATGCGTAGTAAAAAAAAATAATAAATAGACAACTGGTCGACCTCATTAGAAATAAAAAACCCAAAAGATTAGATAGACAAACAAACAAACAAATAAATGTGGAGAGAAGGGCAGAGCGCGCAGGAGCAAAGGTAAACAGCAGACAGACCTGAATCCTTATCTTTACAAGGTCGACCTCAGAACTTTGTTCAGTTTGTCTCGGTGACGGATAATAGAAGGAAGGGCAGGCAACTGGTCGACTAAATTTTAAATAAACAAAAAATAAGATAAACTCTCAGGAATAGATAAATAATAACAAAAAAATTGTAAAGTGGAGAAAGCGAGAGCGCGCGAATGCACGCAAGCAAACACAAACAGCACAGCACGATGCGTATTTTTTTTAAATTGACAAAATAAATCAAAAATAAATCAAAAATAAAAATAAGTGGAAAAGGCGAGAGTGCGCGAGCACACAGGAGCAAAGACAAGCAGCGCAGCTTGATGCGTATTAAAAAAAATAATAAATAGACAACTGGTCGACCTCATTAGAAATAAAAAACCCAAAAGATTAGATAGACAAACAAACAAACACATAAATGTGGAGAGAAGGGCAGTGCGCGCAGGAGCAACGGTAAACAGCAGACAGGACCTGAATCCTTATCTTTACAAGGTCGACCTCAGAACTTTGTTCAGTTTGTCTCGGTGACGGATAATGGAAGGAAGGGCAGGCAACTGGTCGACTTCATTTAAATAAACAAATAAAAAAATAAGATAAACTCTCAGGAATAGATAAATAATAACAAAAAAATTGTAAAGTGGAGAAAGCGAGAGCGCGCTAATGCACTCAAGCAAACACAAACAGCACAGCACGATGCATATTTTTTTTAAATTGACAAAATAAATCAAAAATAAATCAAAAATAAAAAATAGGTGGAAAAGGCGAGAGTGCGCCAGCACACAGGTGCAAAGACAAGCAGCGCAGCTTGATGCGTAGTAAAAAAAATAATAAATAGACAACTGGTCTACCTCATTAGAAATAAAAACCCAAAAGATTAGATAGACAAACAAACACATAAATGTGGAGAGAAGGGCAGTGCGCGCAGGAGCAAAGGTAAACAGCAGACAGACCTGAATCCTTATCTTTACAAGGTCGACCTAAGAACTTTGTTCGGTTTGTCCTCGGTGACGGATAATGGAAGGAAGGGCAGGCAACTGGTCGACTTCATTTAAATAAACAAATAAAAAAATAACATAAACTCTCAGGAATAGATAAATAATAACAAAAAAATTGTAAAGTGGAGAAAGCGAGAGCGCTCGAATGCACTCAAGCAAACACAAACAGCACAGCACGATGCGTATTTTTTTTTTAAATTGACAAAATAAATCAAAAATAAAAATAAGTAGAAAAGGCGAGAGTGCGCGAGCACAAAGGAGCAAAGACAAGCAGCGCAGCTGGATGCGTAGTAAAAAAAATAATAAATAGATAACTGGTCGACCTCATTAGAAATAAAAACCCAAAAGATTAGATAGACAAACAAACAAACACATAAATGTGGAGAGAAGGGCAGTGCGCGCAGGAGAAAAGGTAAACAGCAGACAGACCTGAATCCTTATCTTTACAAGGTCGACCTCAGAACTTTGTTCAGTTTGTCTCGGTGACGGATAATGGAAGGAAGGGCAGGCAACTGGTCGACTTCATTTGAATAAACAAAATAAAAAAATAAGATAAACTCTCAGGAATAGATAAATAATAACAAAAACATTGTAAAGTGGAGAAAGCGAGAGCGCGCGAATGCACTCAAGCAAACACAAACAGCACAGCACGATGCATATTTTTTTTAAATTGACAAAATAAATCAAAAATAAATCAAAAATAAAAATAAGTGGAAAAGGCGAGAGTGCGCCAGCACACAGGAGCAAAGACAAGCAGCGCAGCTTGATGCATAGTAAAAAAAATCATAAATAGACAACTGGTCGACCTCATTAGAAATAAAAACCCAAAAGATTAGATAGCCAAACAAAACAAACACATAAATGTGGAGAAAAGGGCAGTGCGCGCAGGAGCAAACGTAAACAGCAGACAGACCTGAATCCTTATCTTTACAAGGTCGACCTCACAACTTTGTTCAGTTTGTCTCGGTGACGGATAATGGAAGGAAGGGCAGGCAACTGGTCGACTTCATTTAAATAAACAAATAAAAAAATAAGATAAACTCTCAGGAATAGATAAATAATAAAAAAATTTGTAAAGTTTGAGAAAGCAAGAGCGCGCGAATGCACTCAAGCAAACACAAACAGCACAGCACGATGCGTATTTTTTTTTTAAATTGACAAAATAAATCAAAAATAAATCAAAAATAAAAATAAGTGGAAAAGGCGAGAGTGCGCGAGCACACAGGAGCAAGACAAGCAGCGCAGCTTGATGCGTAGTAAAAAAAATAATAAATAGACAACTGGTCGACCTCATTAGAAATAAAAACCCAAAAGATTAGATAGACAAAACAAACAAACACATAATGTGGAGAGAAGGGCAGTGCGCGCAGGAGCAAAGGTAAACAGCAGACAGACCTGAATCCTTATCTTTACAAGTTCCGCCCTCAGAACTTTGTTCAGTTTGTCTCGGTGACGGATAATGGAAGGAAGGGCAGGCAACGTGGTCGACTTCATTTAAATAACAAATAAAAAATAAGATAAACTCTCAGGAATAGATAAATAATAACAAAAAAAATTGTAAAGTGGAGAAAGCGAGAGCGCGCGAATGCACTCAAGCAAACAAAACAGCACAGCACGATGCGTATTTGTTTTAAATTGGACAAAATAAATCATAACTAAAAATAAGTGGAAAGGCGAAAGTGCGCGAGCACACAGGGAGCAAAGACAAGCAGCGCAGCTTGATGCGTAGTAAAAAAAATAGTAAATAGACAACTGGTCGACCTCATTAGAAATAAAAACCCAGAAGATTAGATAGACAAACAAACAAACACATAAATGTGGAGAGAAGGGCAGTGCGCTCAGGAGCAAAGGTAAACAGCAGACAGACCTGAATCCTTATCTTTACAAGGTCGACCTCAGAACTTTGTTCAGTTTGTCTCGGTGAAGGATAATGGAAGGAAGGGCAGGCAACGGGTCGACTTAATTTAAATAAACAAATAAAAAATAAGATAAACTCTCAGGAATAGATAAATAATAACAAAAAAATTGTAAAGTGGAGAAAGCGAGAGCGCGCGAATGCACTCAAGCAAACACAACAGCACAGCACGATGCGTATTTTTTTTAAATTGACAAAATAAATCAAAAATAAATCAAAAATAATAATAAGTGGAAAAGGCGAGAGTGCGCGAGCACACAGGAGCATAGACAAGGAGCGCAGCTTGATGCGTAGTAAAAAAAATAATAAATAGACAACTGGTCGACCTCATTAGAAATAAAAACCCAAAAGATTAGATAGACAAACAAACAAACACATAAATGTGGAGAGAAAGGCAGTGCGGGCGCAGGAGGGGCAAAGGTAAACAGCAGACAGACCTGAATCCTTATCTTTACAAGGTCGACCTCAGAACTTTGTTCAGTTTGTCTCGGTGACGGATAATGGAAGGAAGGGCAGGCAACTGGTCGACTTCATTTAAATAAACAAATAAAAATAAGATAAACTCTCAGGAATAGATAAATAATAAAAAAATTTGTAAAGTGGAGAAAGCGAGATCGCGCGAATGCACTGAAGCAACACAAACAGCACAGCACGATGCGTATTTTTTTTAAATTGACCAAAATAAATCAAAAATAAATCAAAAATAAAAATAAGTGGAAAAGGCGAGAGTGCGCGAGCACACAGGAGCAAAGACAAGCAGCGCAGCTTGATGCGTAGTAAAAAAAATAATAAATAGACAACTTGTCGACCTCATTAGAAATAAAAACCCAAAAGATTAGATAGACAAACAAACAAACACATAAATGTGGAGAGAAGGGCAGTGCGCACAGGAGCAACGGTAAACAGCAGACAGACCTGAATCCTTATCTTTACAAGGTCGACCTCAGAACTTGTTCAGTTTGTCTCGGTGACGGATAATGGAAGGAAGGGCAGGCAACTGGTCGACTTCATTTAAATAAACAAATAAAAAATAAGATAAACTCTCAGGAATAGATAAATAATAACAAAAAAATTGTAAAGTGGAGAAAGCGAGAGCGTGCGAATGCACTCAAGCAAACACAAACAGCACAGCACGATGCATATTTTTTTTTAAATTGACAAAATAAATCAAAAATAAATCAAAAATAAAAAATAAGTGGAAAAGGCGAGAGTGCGCCAGCACACAGGAGCAAAGACAAGCAGCGCAGCTTGATGCATAGTAAAAAAAATAATAAATAGACAACTGGTCGACCTCATTAGAAATAAAAACCCAAAAGATTAGATAGACAAACAAACAAACACATAAATGTGGAGAGAAGGGCAGTGCGCGCAGGAGCAAACGTAAACAGCAGACAGACCTGAATCCTTATCTTTACAAGGTCGACATCACAACTTTGTTCAGTTTGTCTCGGTGACGGATAATGGAAGGAAGGGCAGGCAACTGGTCGACTTCATTTAAATAAACAAATAAAAAATAAGATAAACTCTCAGGAATAGATAAATAATAACAAAAAAAATTGTAAAGTGGAGAAAGCGAGAGCGCGCGAATGCACTCAAGCAAACACAAACAGCACAGCACGATGCGTAATTTTTTTTTTAAATTGACAAATAAATCATAAATAAAAATAAGTGGAAAAGGCGAAAGTGCGCGAGCACACAGGAGCAAAGACAAGCAGCGCAGCTTGATGCGTAGTAAAAAAAATAGTAAATAGACAACTGGTCGACCTCATTAGAAATAAAAACCCAAAAGATTAGATAGACAAACAAACAAACACATAAATGTGGAGAGAAGGGCAGTGCGCGCAGGAGCAAAGGTAAACAGCAGACAGACCTGAATCCTTATCTTTACAAGGTCGACCTCAGAACTTTGTTCATTTGTCTCGGTGAAGGATAATGGAAGGAAGGCAGGCAACTGGTCGACTTAATTTAAATAAACAAATAAACAATAAGATAAACTCTCAGGAATAGATAAATAATAACAAAAAAAATTGTAAAGTGGAGAAAGCGAGAGCGCGCGAATGCACTCAAGCAAACACAAACAGCACAGCACGATGCGTATTTTTTTTAAATTGACAAAATAAATCAAAATAATCAAAAATAATAATAAGTGGAAAAGGCGAGAGTGCGGCGAGCACACAGGAGCAAACACTAGCAGCGCATCTTGATGCGTAGTAAAAAAAATAATAAATAGACAACTGGTCGACCTCATTAGAAATAAAAACCCAAAAGATTAGATAGACAAACAAACAAACACATAAATGTGGAGAGAAGGGCAGTGCGCGCAGGAGCAAAGGTAAACAGCAGACAGACCTGAATCCGTATCTTTACAAGTTCGACCTCACAACTTTGTTCAGTTTGTCTCGGTGACGGATAATGGAAGGAGGGCAGGCAACTGGTCGACTTCATTTAAATAAACAAATAAAAAATAAGATAAACTCTCAGGAATAGATAAATAATAACAAAAAAATTGTAAAGTGGAGAGAGCGAGAGCGCGCGAATGCACTCAAGCAAACACAAACAGCACAGCACGATGCGTATTTTTTTTTAAATTGAAAAAATAAATCAAAAATAAAATAAGTGGAAAAGGCGAGAGTGCGCGAGCACACAGGAGCAAAGACAAGCAGCGCAGCTTGATGCGTAGTAAAAAAAAATAATAAATAGACAACTGGTCGACCTCATTAGAAATAAAAACCCAAAGATTAAATAGACAAACAAACAAACACATAAATGTGGAAAGAAGGGCAGTGCGCGCAGGAGCAAAGGTAAACAGCAGACAGACCTGAATCCTTATCTTACAAGGTCGACCTCAGAACTTTGTTCAGTTTGTCTCGGTGACGGATAATGGAAGGAAGGGCAGGCAACTGGTCGACTTCATTTAAATAAACAAATAAAAAATAAGATAAACTCTCAGGAATAGATAAATAATAACAAAAAAATTGTAAAGTGGAGAAAGCGAGAGCGCGCGAATGCACTCAAGCAAACACAAACAGCACAGCACGATGCGTATTTTTTTTTTAAAATTGACAAAAAAAATCAAAAATAAAAATAAGTGGAAAAAGGCGAGAGTGCGCGAGCACACAGAGGAAAGACAAGCAGCGCAGGCTTGATGCGTAGTAAAAAAAAATAATAAATAGACAACTGGTCGACCTCATTAGAAATAAAAACCCAAAAGATTAGATAGACAAAGAAACAAACACATAAATGTGGAGAGAAGGGCAGTGCGCGCAGGAGCAAAGATAAACAGCAGACAGACCTGAATTCTTATCTTTACAAGGTCGACCTCAGAACTTTGTTCAGTTTGTCTCGGTGGCGGATAATGAAGGAAGGGCAGGCAACTGGTCGACTTCATTTAAATAAACAAATAAAAAATAAGATAAACTCTCAGGAATAGTTAAATAATAACAAAAAAATTGTAAAGTGAGAAAGAGAGAGCGCGCCAATGCACTCAAGCAAACACAAACAGCACAGCACGATGCGTATTTTTTTTTAAATTGACAAAATAAATCAAAAATAAAAATAAGTGGAAAAGGCGAGAGTGCGCGAGCACACAGGAGCAAAGACAAGCAGCGCAGCTTGATGCGTAGTAAAAAAAATAATAAATAGACAACTGGTCGACCTCATTGAAATAAAAACCCAAAAGATTAGATAGACAAACAACAAACACATAAATGTGGAGAGAAGGGCAGTGCGCGCAGGAGCAAAGGTAAACAGCAGACAGACCTGAATCCTTATCTTTACAAGGTCGACCTCAGAACTTTGTTCAGTTTGTCTCGGTGACGGATAATGAAGGAAGGGCAGGCAACTGGTCGACTTCATTTAAATAAAAAAATAAAAAATAAGATAAACTCTCAGGAATAGATAAATAATAACAAAAAAATTGTAAAGTGGAGAAAGCGGAGAGCGCGCGAATGCACTCAAGCAAACACAACAGCACAGCACGATGCGTATTTTTTTTTAAAATTGACAAAATAAATAAAAAATAAATCAAAAATAAAAATAAGTGGAAAAGGCGAGAGTGCACGAGCACACAGGAGCAAAGACAAGCAGCGCAGCTTGATGCGTAGTAAAAAAAATAATAAATAGACAACTGGTCGACCTCATTAGAAATACAAACCCAAAAGATTAGATAGACAAACAAACAAACACATAAATGTGGAGAGAAGGGCAGTGCGCGCAGGAGCAAAGGTAAACTGCATACAGACCTGAATCCTTATCTTTACAAGGTCGACCTCAGAACTCTGTTCAGTTTGTCTCGGTGACGGATAATGGAAGGAAGGGCAGGCAACTGGTCGACTTCATTTAAATAAACAAATAAAAAAATAAGATAAACTCTCAGGAATAGATAAATAATAACAAAAAAATTGTAAAGTCGAGAGAAGCGAGGAGCGCGCGAATGCACTCAAGCAAACACAAACAGCACAGCACGATGCGTATTTTTTTTAAATTGACAAAATAAATCAAAAATAAATCAAAAATAAAAATAAGTGGAAAAGGCGAGAGTGCGCGAGCACACAGGAGCAAAGACAAGCAGCGCAGCTTGATGCGTAGTAAAAAAAATAATAAATAGACAACTGGTCGACCTCATTAGAAATAAAAACCAAAAATATTAGATAGACAAACAAACAAACACATAAATGTGGAGAGAATGGCATTGTGCGCAGGAGCAAAGGTAAACAGCAGACAGACCTGAATCCTTATCTTTACAAGGTCGACCTCAGAACTTTGCTCAGTTTGTCTCGGTGACGGATAATGGAGGAAGGGGCAGGCAACTGGTCGACTTCTTTTAAATAAAAAAATAAAAAATAAGGATAAACTCTCAGGAATAGATAAATAATAACAAAAAAATTGTAAAGTGGAGAAAGCGAGAGCGCGCGAATGCACTCAAGCAAACACAAACAGCACAGCACGATGCGTATTTTTTTTAAATTGACAAAATAAATCAAAAATAAATCAAAAATAAAAATAAGTGGAAAAGGCGAGAGTGCGCGAGCACACAGGAGCAAAGACAAGCAGCGCAGCTTGATGCGTAGTAAAAAAAATAATAAATAGTCAACTGGACGACCTCATTAGAAATAAAAACCCAAAAGACTAGATAGACAAACAAACAAACACATAAATGTGGAGAGAAGGGCAGTGCGCGCAGGAGCAAAGGTAAACAGCAGACAGACCTGAATCCTTATCTTTACAAGGTCGACTTCAGAACTTTGTTCAGTTTGTATCGGTGACGGATAATGGAAGGAAGGGCAGGCAACTGGTCGACTTCATTTAAATAAACAAATAAAAAATAAGATAAACTCTCAGAAATAGATAAATAATAACAAAAAAATTGTAAAGTGGAGGAAAGCGAGAGCGCGCGAATGCACTCAAGCAAACACAAACAGCACAGCACGATGCGTATTTTTTTTTAAATTGACAAAATAAATCAAAGATAAAAATAAGTGGAAAAGGCGAGTGCGCGAGCAAACAGGAGCAAAGACAAGCAGCGCAGCTTGATGCGTAGTAAAAAAAAATAATAAATAGACAACTGGAAGACCTCATTAGAAATAAAAACCCAAAAGATTAGATAGACAAACAAACAAACACATAATTGTGGAGAGAAGGGCAGTGCGCGCAGGAGCAAAGGTAAACAGCAGACAGACCTGAATCCTTATCTTTACAAGGTCGACCTCAGAACTTTGTTCAGTTTGTCTCGGGGACGGATAATGGAAGGAAGGGCAGGCAACTGGTCGACTTCATTTAAATAAACAAATAAAAAATAAGATAAACTCTCAGGAATAGTTAAATAATAACAAAAAAATTGTAAAGTGGAGAAAGCGAGAGCGCGCGAATGCACTCAAGCAAACACAAACAGCACAGCACGATGCGTTTTTTTTTAAATTGACAAAATAAATCAAAAATAAATCAAAAACAAAAATAAGTGGAAAAGGCGAGAGTGCTTTAGCACACAGGAGCAAAGACAAGCAGTGCAGCTTGATGCGTAGTAAAAAAAAATAATAAATAGACAACTGGTCGACCTCATTAGAAATAAAAACCCAAAAGATTAGATAGACAAACAAACAAACACATAAATGTGGAGAGAAGGGCAGTGCGCGCAGGAGCAAAGGTAAACAGCAGACAGACCTGAATCCTTATCTTTACAAGGTCGACCTCAGAACTTTGTTCAGTTTGTCTCAGTGACGGATAATGGAAGGAAGGGCAGGCAACTGGTCGACTTCATTTAAATAAACAAATAAAAAATAAGATAAACTCTCAGGAATAGATAAATAATAACAAAAAATTGTAAAGTGGAGAAAGCGAGAGAGCGCGAATGCACTCAAGCAAACAAAAACAGCACAGCACGATGCGTATTTGTTTTTAAAATTGACAAAATAAATCAAAAATAAATCAAAAATAAAAATAAGTGGAAAAGGCGAGAGTGCGCGAGCACACAGGAGCAAAGACAAGCAGCGCAGCTTGTGCGTTAGTAAAAAAAATAATAAATAGACAACTGGTCCACCTCATTAGAAATAAAAACCCAAAAGATTAGATAGACAAAACAAACAAACACATAAATGTGGAGACAAGGGCAGTGGGGGCAGGAGCAAAGGTAAACAGCAGACAGACCTGAATCCTTATCTTTACAAGGTCGACCTCAGAACTCTGTTCAGTTTGTCTCGGTGACGGATAATGGAAGGAAGGGCAGGCAACTGGTCGACTTCATTTAAATAAAAAAATAAAAATAAGATAAACTCTCAGGAATAGATAAATAATAACAAAAAAATTGTAAATTGGAGAAAGCGAGAGCGCGCGAATGCACTCAAGCAAACAAAACAGCACAGCACGATGCGTATTTTTTTTTAAAATTGACAAAATAAATAAAAATAAATCAAAAATAAAAATAAGTGGAAAAGGCGAGAGTGCACGAGCACACAGGTGCAAAGACAAGCAGCGCAGCTTGATGCGTAGTAAAAAAAATAATAAATAGACAACTGGTCGACCTCATTAGAAATACAAACCCAAAAGATTAGATAGACAAACAAACAAACACATAAATGTGGAGAGAAGGGCAGTGCGAGCAGGAGCAAAGGTAAACTGCATACAGACCTGAATTCTTATCTTTACAAGGTCGACCTCAGAACTCTGTTCAGTTTGTCTCGGTGACGGATAATGGAAGGAAGGGCAGGCAACTGGTCGACTTCATTTAAATAAACAAATAAAAAATAAGATAAACTCTCAGGAATAGATAAATAATAACAAAAAAATTGTAAAGTCGAGAAAGCGAGAAGCGCGCGAATGCACTCAAGCAAACACAAACAGCACAGCACGATGCCGTATTTTTTTTTTAAATTGACAAAATAAATCAAAAATAAATCAAAAATAAAAATAAGTGGAAAAGGCGAGAGGTGCGCGAGCACACAGGAGCAAAGACAAGCAGCGCAGCTTGATGCGTTAGTAAAAAAAATAATAAATAGTCAACTGGTCGACCTCATTAGAAATAAAAACCCAAAAGATTAGATAGACAAACAAACAAACACATAAATGTGGAGAGAAGGGCAGTGCGCGCAGGAGCAAAGGTAAACAGCAGACAGACCTGAATCCTTATCTTTACAAGGTCGACCTCAGAACTTTGTTCAGTTTGTATCGGTGACGGATAATGGAAGGAAGGGCAGGCAACTGGTCGACTTCATTTAAATAAACAAATAAAAAATAAGATAAACTCTCAGAAATAGATAAATAATAACAAAAAAATTGTAAAGTGGAGAAAGCGAGAGCGCGCGAATGCACTCAAGCAAACAGACACAGCACAGCACGATGCGTATTTCTTTTTTAAATTGACAAAATAAATCAAAAAGAAATCAAAAATAAAAATAAGTGGAAAAGGCGAGAGTGCGCGAGCACACAGGAGCAAAGACTCAGCGCAGCTTGATGCGTAGTAAAAAAAATAATAAATAGACAACTGGTCCACCTCATTAGAAATAAAAACCCAAAGATTAGATAGACAAACAAACAAACACATAAATGTGGAGAAAAGGGCAGTGGGGGCAGGAGCAAAGGTAAACAGCAGACAGACCTGAATCCTTATCTTTACAAGGTCGACCTCAGAACTCTGTTCAGTTTGTCTCGGTGACGGATAATGGAAGGAAGGGCAGGCAACTGGTTGACTTCATTTAAATAAAAAAATAAAAAATAAGATAAACTCTCAGGAATAGATAAATAATAACAAAAAAATTGTAAATTGGAGAAAGCGAGAGCGCGCGAATGCACTCAAGCAAACAAAACAGCACAGCACGATGCGTATTTTTTTTAAAATTGACAAAATAAATAAAAAATAAATCAAAATAAAAATAAGTGGGAAAAGGCGAGAGTGCACGAGCCACACAGGAGCAAAGACAAGCAGCGCAGCTTGATGCGTAGTAAAAAAAATAATAAATAGACAACTGGTCGACCTCATTAGAAATAAAACCCAAAAGATTAGATAGACAAACAAACAAACACATAAATGTGGAGGAGAAGGGCAGTGCGAGCAGGAGCAAAGGTAAACTGCATACAGACCTGAATCCTTATCTTTACAAGGTCGACCTCAGAACTCTGTTCAGTTTGTCTCGGTGACGGATAATGGAAGGAAGGGCAGGCAACTGGTCGACTTCATTTAAATAAACAAATAAAAAATAAGATAAACTCTCAGGAATAGATAAATAATAACAAATAAATTGTAAAGTCGAGGAAAGCGAGAGCGCGCGAATGCACTCAAAGCAAACACAAACAGCACAGCACGATGCGTATTTTTTTTTTAAATTGACAAAAATAAATCAAAAATAAATCAAAAATAAAAATAAGTGGAAAAGGCGAGAGTGCGCGAGCACACAGGAGCAAAGACAAGCAGCGCAGCTTGATGCGTAGTAAAAAAAATAATAAATAGACAACTGGTCGACCTCATTAGAAATAAAAACCCAAAATATTAGATAGACAAACAAACAAACACATAAATGTGGAGAATGGCATTGCGCGCAGGAGCAAAGGTAAACAGCAGACAGACCTGAATCCTTATCTTGACAAGGTCGACCTCAGAACATTGCTCAGTTTGTCTCGGTGACGGATAATGGAAGGAGGGCAGGCAACTGGTCGACTTCTTTTAATAAAAAAATAAAAAATAAGATAAACTCTCAGGAATAGATAAATAATAACAAAAAAATTGTAAAGTGGAGGAAAGCGAGGAGCGCGCGAATGCACTCAAGCAAACACAAACAGCACAGCACGATGCGTATTTTTTTTAAATTGACAAAATAAATCAAAAATAAATCAAAAATAAAAATAAGTGGAAAAGGCGAGAGTGCGCGAGCACACAGGAGCAAAGACAAGCAGCGCAGCTTGATGCGTAGTAAAAAAAATAATAAAATAGTCAACTGGTCGACCTCATTAGAAATAAAAACCCAAAAGATTAGATAGACAAACAAACAAACACATAAATGTGGAGAGAAGGGGCAGTGCGCGCAGGAGCAAAGGTAAACAGCAGACAGACCTGAATCCTTATCTTTACAAGGTCGACCTCAGAACTTTGTTCAGTTTGTATCGGTGACGGATAATGGAAGGAAGGCAGGCAACTGGTCGACTTCATTTAAATAAACCAATAAAAAATAAGATAAACTCTCAGAAATAGATAAATAATAACAAAAAATTGTAAAGTGGAGAAAGCGAGAGCGCGCGAATGCACTCAAGCAAACACAAACAGCACAGCACGATGCGTATTTTTTTTTAAATTGACAAAATAAATCAAAAATAAAAATAAGTGGAAAAGGCGAGAGTGCGCGATCACACAGGAGCAAAGACAAGCAGCGCAGCTTGATGCGTAGTAAAAAAAATAATAAATAGACAACTGGTCGACCTCATTAGAAATAAAAACCCAAAAGATTAGATAGACAAAAAACAAACACATAAATGGGGAGAGAAGGGCAGTGCGTGCAGGAGCAAAGGTAAACAGCAGACAGACCTGAATCCTTATCTTTACAAGGTCGACCTCAGAACTTTGTTCAGTTTGTCTCGGTGACGGATAATGGAAGGAAGGGCAGGCAACTGGTCGACTTCATTTAAATAAACAAATAAAAAATAAGATAAACTCTCAGGAATAGATAAATGATAACAAAAAAATTGTAAAGTGAGAAAGAGAGAGCGCGCGGAAAGCACTCAAGCAAACACAAACAGCACAGCACGATGCGTATTTTTTTTTAAATTGACAAAATAAATCAAAAATAAATCAAAAATAAAAATAAGTGGAAAAGGCGAGAGTGCGCGAGCACACAGGAGCAAAACAAAAGCAGCGCAGCTTGATGCGTAGTAAAAAAAATATAAATAGACAACTGGTCGACCTCATTAGAAATAAAAACCCAAAAGATTAGATAGACAAACAAGCAAACACATAAATGTGGAGAGAAGGGGCAGTGCGCGCAGGAGCAAAGGTAAACAGCAGACAGACCTGAATCCTTATCTTTACAAGGTCGACCTCAGAACTTTGTTCAGTTGTCTCGGTGACGGATAATGGAAGGATGGGCAGGCAACTGGTCGACTTCATTTAAATAAACAAATAAAAAATAAGATAAACTCTCAGGAATAGATAAATAATAACAAAAAAAATTGTAAAGTGCAGAAAGCGAGAGCTCGCGAATGCACTCAAGCAAACACAAACAGCACGGCACGATGCGTATTTTTTTTAAATTGACAACATAAATCAAAAATAAATCAAAAATAAAATAAGTGGAAAAGGCGAGAGTGCGCGAGCACACAGGAGCAAAGACAAGCAGCGCAGCTTGATGCGTAGTAAAAAAAATAATAAATAGACAACTGGTCGACCTCATAGGAAATAAAAACCCAAAAGATTAGATAGACAAACAAACAAACACATAAATGTGGAGAGAAGGGAGGTGAGCGCAGGAGCAAAGGTAAACAGCAGACAGACCTGAATCCTTATCTTTACACGGTCGACCTCAGAACTTTGTTCAGTTTGTCTCGGTGACGGATAATGGAAGGAAGGGCAGGCAACTGGTCGACTTCATTTAAATAAACAAATAAAAAATAAGATAAACTCTCAGGAATAGATAAATAATAACAAAAACTGTAAAGTGGAGAAAGCGAGAGCGCGCGAATGCACTCAAGCAAACACAAACAGCACAGCACGATGCGTATTTTTTTTAAATTGACAAAATAAATCAAAAATAAATCAAAAATAAAAATAGTGGAAAAGGCGATAGTGCGCGAGCACACAGGAGCAAACACAAGCAGCGCAGCTTGATGCGTAGTAAAAAAAATAATAAATAGACAACTAGTTGACCTCATTAGAAATAAAAACCCAAAAGATTAGATAGACAAACAAACAAACACATAAATGTGGAGAGAAGGGCAGTGCGCGCAGGAGCAAAGGTAAACAGCAGACAGACCTGAATCCTTATCTTTACAAGTTCGACCTCACAACTTTGTTCAGTTTGTCTCGGTGACGGATAATGGAAGGAAGGGCAGGCAACTGGTCGACTTCATTTAAATAAACAAATAAAAAATAAGATAAACTCTCAATAATAGATAAATAATAACAAAAAAAATTGTAAAGTGGAGAGAGCGAGAGCGCGCGAATGCACTCAAGCAAACACAAACAGCACAGCACGATGCGTATTTTTTTTTAAATTGACAAAATAAATCAGAAATAAAAATAAGTGGAAAATGCGAGAGTGCGCGAGCACACAGGAGCAAAGAAAAGCAGCGCAGCTTGATGCGTAGTAAAAAAAATAATAAATAGACAACTGGTCGACCTCATTAGAAATAAAAACCCAAAAGATTAAATAGACAAACAAACAAACACATAAATGTGGAGAGAAGGGCAGTGCGCGCCAGGAGCAAAGGTAAACAGCAGACAGACCTGAATCCTTATCTTTACAAGGTCGACCTCAGAACTTTGTTCAGTTTGTCTCGGTGACGGATAATGGAAGGAAGGGCAGGCAACTGGTCTACTTCATTTAATAAACAAATAAAAAATAAGATAAACTCTCAGGAATAGATAAATAATAACAAAAAATTGTAAAGTGGAGAAAGCGAGAGCGCGCGAATGCACTCAAGCAAACACAAACAGCACAGCACGATGCTTATTTTTTTTTAAATTGAGAAAATAAATCAAAAATAAAAATAAGTGGAAAAGGCGAGTGTGCGGGAGCACACAGGAGCAAAGACAAGCAGCGCAGCGTGATGCGTAGTAAAAAAAAATAATAAATAGACAACTGGTCGACCTCAATAGAAATAAAAACCCAAAAGATTAGATAGACAAAGAAACAAACACATAAATGTGGAGAGAAGGGCAGTGCGCGCAGGAGCAAAGGTAAACAGCAGACAGACCTGAATCCTTATCTTTACAAGGTCGACCTCAGAACTTTGTTCAGTTTGTCTCGGTGAAGGATAATGGAAGGAAGGGCAGGCAACTGGTCGACTTCATTTAAATAAACAAATAAAAAATAAGATAAATTCTCAGGAATAGATGAATAATAAACAAAAAAATGGTAAAGTGGAGAAAGCGAGAGCGCGCGAATGCACTCAAGCAAACACAAACAGCACAGCACGATGCGTATTTTTTTTTAAATTGACAAAATAAATCAAAAATAAAAATAAGTGGAAAAGGCGAGAGTGCGCGAGCACACAGGAGCAAAGACAAGCAGCGCAGCTTGATGCGTAGTAAAAAAAAAATAATAAATAGACAACTGGTCGACCTCATTAGAAATAAAAACCCAAAAGATTAGATAGACAAACAAACAAACACATAAATGTGGAGAGAAGGGCAGTGCGCGCAGGAGCAAAGGTAAACAGCAGACAGACCTGAATCCTTATCTTTACAAGGTCGACCTCAGAACTTTGTTCAGTTTGTCTCGGGTGACGGATAATGGAAGGAAGGGCAGGCAACTGGTCGACTTCATTTAAATAAACAAGTAAAAAATAAGATAAACTCTCAGGAATAGATAAATAATAACAAAAAAATTGTAAAGTGGGAGAAAGCGAGAGCGCGCGAATGCACTCAAGCAAACACAAACAGCACAGCACGATGCGTATTTTTTTTTACAATTGAGAAAATAAATCAAAAATAAAAATAAGTGGAAAAGGCGAGTGTGCGCGAGCACACAGGAGCAAAGACAAGCAGCGCAGCGTGATGCGTAGTAAAAAAAATAATAAATAGACAACTGGTCGACCTCAATAGAAATAAAAACCCAAAAGATTAGATAGACAAAGAAACAAACACATAAATGTGGAGAGAAGGGCAGGAGCAAAGGTAAACAGCAGGACAGACCTGAATCCTTATCTTTACAAGGTCGACCTCAGAACTTTGTTCAGTTTGTCTCTGTGACGGATAATGGAAGGAAGGGGCAGGCAACTGGTCGACTTCATTTAAAATAAACAAATAAAATAAGATAACTCTCAGGAATAGATAAATAATAACAAAAAAAATTGTAAAGTGGAGAAAGCGAGAGCGCGCGAATGCACTCAAGCAAACACAAACAGCACAGCACGATGCGTATTTTTTTTTTAAATTGACAAAATAAATCAAAAATAAATCAAAAATAAAAATAAGTGGAAAAGGCGAGAGTGCGCGAGCACACAGGAGCAAAGACAAGCAGCGCAGCTTGATGCGTAGTAAAAAAAATAATAAATAGACAACTGGTCGACCTCATTAGAAATAAAAACCCAAAAGATTAGATAGACAAACAAACAAACACATAAATGTGCAGAGATGGGCAGTGCGCGCAGGAGCAAAGGTAAACAGCAGACAGTCCTGAATACTTATCTTTACAAGGTCGACCTCAGAACTTTGTTCAGTTTGTCTCGGTGACGGGTAATGGAAGGAAGGGCAGGCAACTGGTCGACTTCATTTAAATAAACAAATAAAAATACGATAAACTCTCAGGAATAGATAAATAATAACCAAAAAATTGTAAAGTGGAGAAAGCGAGAGCGCGCGAATGCACCTCAAGCAAACACAAACAGCACAGCACGATGCGTATTTTTTTATATTGACAAAATAAATCAAAAATAAATCAAAAAAACAATAAGTGGAAAAGGCGAGAGTGCGCGAGCACACAGGAGCAAAGACAAGCAGCGCAGCTTGATGCGTAGTAAAAAAAATAATAAATAGACAACTGGTCGACCTCATTAGAATAAAAACCCAAAAGATTAGATAGACAAACAAACAAACACATAAATGTGGAGAGATGGGCAGTGCGCGCAGGAGCTAAGGTAAGCAGCAGACAGACCTGAATCCTTATCTTTACAAGGTCGACCTCAGAACTTTGTTCAGTTTGTCTGGGTGACGGATAAGGAAGGAAGGGCAGGCAACTGGTCGACTTCATTTAAATAAACAAATAAAAAATAAGATAAACTCTCAGGAATAGATAAATAATAACAAATAAATTGTAAAGTGGAATAAGCGAGAGCGCGCGAATGCACTCAAGCAAACACAAACAGCACAGCACGATGCGTATTTTTTTTTAAAATTGACAAAATAAATCAAAAATAAAACAAAAATAACAATAAGTGGAAAAGGCGAGAGTGCGCGAGCACACAGGAGCAAAGACAAGCAGCGCAGCTTGATGCGTAGTAAAAAAAATAATAAATAGACAACTGGTCGACCTCATTAGAAATAAAAACCCAAAAGATTAGATAGACAAACAAACAAACACATAAATGTGGAGAGAAGGGCAGTGCGCGCAGGAGCAAAGGTAAACAGCAGACAGACCTGAATCCTTATCTTTACAAGGTCGACCTCAGAACTTTGTTCAGTTTGTCTCGGGTGACGGATAATGGAAGGAAGGGCAGGAAACTGGTCGACTTCATTTAAATAAACAAATAAAATATAAGATAAACTCTCAGGAATAGATAAATAATAACAAAAAATTGTAAAGTGGAGAAAGCGAGAGGCGCGCGAATGCACTCAAGCAAACACAAACAGCACAGCACGATGCGTATTTTTTTTTAAATTGACAAAATAAATCATAAATAAATCAAAAATAAAAATAAGTGGAAAAGGCGAGAGTGCGCGAGCACACAGGAGCAAAGACAAGCAGCGCATCTTGATGCGTAGTAAAAAAAATAATAAATAGACAACTGGTCGACCTCATTAGAAATAAAAACCCAAAAGATTAGATAGACAAACAAACAAACACATAAATGTGGAGAGAAGGGCAGTGCGCGCAGAGCAAAGGTAAACAGCAGACAGACCTGAATCCTTATCTTTACAAGGTCGACCTCAGAACTTTGTTCAGTTTGTCTCGGTGACGGATAATGGAAGGAAGGGCAGGCAACTGGTCGACTTCATTTAAATAAACAAATAAAAAATAAGATAAACTCTCAGGAATAGATAAATAATAACAAAAAAATTGTAAAGTGGGAGAAAGCGAGAGCGCGCGAATGCACTGAAGCAAACACAAACAGCACATCACGATGCGTATTTTTTTTTAAATTTACAAAATAAATCAAAAATAAATCAAAAATAAAAATAAGTGGAAAAGGCGAGAGTGCGCGAGCACACAGGAGCAAAGACAAGCAGCGCAGCTTGATGCGTAGTAAAAAAAATAATAAATAGACAACTGGTCGACCTCATTAGAAATAAAAACCCAAAAGATTAGATAGACAAACAAACAACACATAAATGTGCAGAGATGGGCAGGTGCGCGCAGGAGCAAAGGTAAAAAGCAGACAGACCTGAATACTTATCTTTACAAGGTCGACCTCAGAACTTTGTTCAGTTTCTCTCGGTGACGAATAATGGAAGGAAGGGCAGGCAACTGGTCGACTTCATTTAAATAAACAAATAAAAAATAAGATAAACTCTCAGGAATAGATAAATAATA
>NW_025957580.1:0-44762 GCF_023159225.1 Perognathus longimembris pacificus
GCACGATGCGTATTTTTTTTTAAATTGACAAAATAAATAAAAAAATAATCAAAAATAAAAATAAGTGGAAAAGGCGAGAGTGCGCGAGCACACAGGAGCAAAGACAAGCAGCGCAGCTTGATGCGTAGTAAAGAAAATAATAAATAGACAACTGGTCGACCTCATTAGAAATAAAAAACCAAAAGATTAGATAGACAAACAAACAAACACATAAATGTGGAGAGAAGGGCAGTGCGGGCAGGAGCAAAGGTAAACAGCAGACAGACCTGAATCCTTATCTTTACAAGGTCGACCTCAGAACTTTGTTCAGTTTGTCTCGGTGACGGATAATGGAAGGAAGGGCAGGCAACTGGTCGACTTCAATTAAATAAACAAATAAAAATAAGATAAACTCTCAGGAATAGATAAATAATAACAAAAAAATTGTAAAGTGGAGAAAGCGAGAGCGCGCGAATGCACTCAAGCAAACACAAACAGCACAGCACGATGCGTATTTTTTTAAATTGACAAAATAAATCAAAAATAAATCAAAAATAAAAATAAGTGGAAAAGGCGAGAGTGCGCGAGCACACAGGAGCAAAGACAAGCAGCGCAGCTTGATGCATAGTAAAAAAAATAATAAATAGACAACTGGTCGACCTCATTAGAAATAAAAACCCAAAAGATTAGGTAGACAAACAAACAAACACATAAATGTGCAGAGATGGGCAGTGCGCGCAGGAGCAAATGTAAACAGCAGACAGACCTGAATACTTATCTTTACAAGGTCGACCTCAGAACTTTGTTCAGTTTTTCTCGGTGACCGGATAATGGAAGGAAGGGCAGGCAACTGGTCGACTTCATTTAAATAAACAAATAAAAAATAAGATAAACTCTCAGGAATAGATAAATAATAACAAAAAATTGTAAACTGGAGAATGCGAGAGCGCGCGAATGCACTCAACCAAACACAAACAGCACAGCACGATGCGTATTTTTTTTATATTGACAAAATAAATCAAAAATAAATCAAAAATACAATAAGTGGAAAAGGCGAGAGTGCGCGAGCACACAGGAGCAAAGACAAGCAGCGCAGCTTGATGCGTAGTAAAAAAAATAATAAATAGACAACTGGTCGACCTCATTAGAAATAAAAACCCAAAAGATTAGATAGACAAACAAACACATAAATGTGGAGAGAAGGGCAGTGCGCGCAGGAGCAAAGGTAAACAGCAGACAGACCTGAATCCTTATCTTTACAAGGTCGACCTCAGAACTTTGTTCAGTTTGTCTCGGTGACGGATAATGGAAGGAAGGGCAGGCAACTGGTCGACTTCATTTAAATAAACAAATAAAAAATAAGATAAACTCTCAGGAATAGATAAATAATAACAAAAAAATTGTAAAGTGGAGAAAGCGAGAGCGCGCGAATGCACTCAAGCAAACACAAACAGCACAGCACGATGCGTATTTTTTTTAAATTGACAAAATAAATCAAAAATAAATCAAAAATAAAAATAAGTGGAAAAGGCGAGAGTGCGCGAGCACACAAGGAGCAAAGACAAGCAGCACAGCTTGATGCGTAGTAAAAAAAATAATAAATAGACAACTGGTCGACCTCATTAGAAATAAAAACCCAAAAGATTAGAGAGACGAACAACAAACACATAAATGTGGAGAGATGGGCAGTGGGCGCAGGAGCAAAGGTAAACAGCAGACAGACCTGAATCCTTATCTTTACAAGGTCTACCTCAGAACTTTGTTCAGTTTGTCTCGGTGACGGATAATGGAAGGAAGAGCAGGCAAACTGGTCGACTTCATTTAAATAAACAAATAAAAAATAAGATAAACTCTCAGGAATAGATAAATAATAACAAAAAAATTGTAAAGTGGAGAAAGCGAGAGCGCGCGAATGCACTCAAGCAAACACAAACAGCACAGCACGATGCGTATTTTTTTTTATATTGACAAAATAAATCAAAAATAAATCAAAAATAAAAATAAGTGGAAAAGGCGAGAGTGCGCGAGCACACAGGAGCAAAGACAAGCAGCGCAGCTTGATGCGTAGTAAAAAAAATAATAAATAGACAACTGGTCGACCTCATTAGAAATAAAAACCCAAAAGATTAGATAGACAAACAAACAAACACAATAAATTTGGAGAGAAGGGCAGTGCGCACAGGAGCAAATGTAAACAGCAGACAGACCTGAATACTTATCTTTACAAGGTCGACCTCAGAACTTCGTTCAGTTTTTCTCGGTGACGGATAATGGAAGGAAGGGCAGGCAACTGGTCGACTTCATTTAAATAAACAAATAAAAAATAAGATAAACTCTCAGGAATAGATAAATAATAACAAAAAATTGTAAACTGGAGAAAGCGAGAGCGCGCGAATGCACTCAACCAAACACAAACAGCACAGCACGATGCGTATTTTTTTTATATTGACAAAATAAATCAAAAATAAATCAAAAATAACAATAAGTGGAAAAGGCGAGAGTGCGCGAGCACACAGGAGCAAAGACAAGCAGCGCAGCTTGATGCGTAGTAAAAAAAATAATAAATAGACAACTGGTCGACCTCATTAGAAATAAAAACCCAAAAGATTAGATAGACAAACAAACAAACACATAAATTTGACGAGAAGGGCACTGCGTGCAGGAGCAAATGTAAACAGCAGACAGACCTGAATACTTATCTTTACAAGGTCGACCTCAGAACTTCGTTCAGTTTTTCTCGGTGACGGATAATGGAAGGAAGGGCAGGCAACTGGTCGACTTCATTTAAATAAACAATAAAAAAATAAGATAAACTCTCAGGAATAGATAAATAATAACAAAAAATTGTAAACTGGAGAAAGCGAGAGCGCGCGAATGCACTCAACCAAACACAAACAGCACAGCACGATGCGTATTTTTTTTATATTGACAAAATAAATCAAAAATAAATCAAAAATAACAATAAGTGGAAAAGGCGAGAGTGCGCGAGCACACAGGAGCAAAGACAAGCAGCGCAGCTTGATGCGTAGTAAAAAAAATAATAAATAGACAACTGGTCGACCTCATTAGAAATAAAAACCCAAAAGAGTAGATAGACAAACAAACAAACACATAAATGTGGAGAGAAGGGCAGTGCGCGCAGGAGCAAAGGTAAACAGCAGACAGACCTGAATCCTTATCTTTACAAGGTCGACCTCAGAACTTTGTTCAGTTTGTCTCGGTGACGGATAATGGAAGGAAGGGCAGGCAACTGGTCGACTTCATTTAAATAAACAAATAAAAAATAAGATAAACTCTCAGGAATAGATAAATAATAACAAAAAAATTGTAAAGTGGAGAAAGCGAGAGCGCGCGAATGCACTCAAGCAAACACAAACAGCACAGCACGATGCGTATTTTTTTTATATTGACAAAATAAATCAAAAATAAATCAAAAATAAAAATAAGTGGAAAAGGCGAGAGTGCGCGAGCACACAGGAGCAAAGACAAGCAGCGCAGCTTGATGCGTAGTAAAAAAAATAATAAATAGACAACTGGTCGACCTCATTAGAAATAAAAAACCCAAAAGATTAGATAGACAAACAAACAAACACATAAATTTGGAGAGAAGGGCAGTGCGCACAGGAGCAAATGTAAACAGCAGACAGACCTGAATACTTATCTTTACAAGGTCGACCTCAGAACTTCGTTCAGTTTTTCTCGGTGACGGATAATGAAGGAAGGGCAGGCAACTGGTCGACTTCATTTAATAAACAAATAAAAAATAAGATAAACTCTCAGGAATAGATAAATAATACAAAAAATTGTAAACTGGAGAAAGCGAGAGCGCGCGAATGCACTCAACCAAACACAAACAGCACAGCACGATGCGTATTTTTTTTATATTGACAAAATAAATCAAAAATAAATCAAAAATAACAATAAGTGGAAAAGGCGAGAGTGCGCGAGCACACAGGAGCAAAGACAAGCAGCGCAGCTTGATGCGTAGTAAAAAAAATAATAAATAGACAACTGGTCGACCTCATTAGAAATAAAAACCCAAAAGATTAGAGAGACAAACAAACAAACACATAAATGTGGAGAGATGGGCAGTGGGCGCAGGAGCAAAGGTAAACAGCAGACAGACCTGAATCCTTATCTTTACAAGGTCTACCTCAGAACTTTGTTCAGTTTGTCTCGGTGACGGATAATGGAAGGAAGGGCAGGCAACTGGTCGACTTCATTTAAATAAACAAATAAAAAATAAGATAAACTCTCAGGAATAGATAAATAATAACAAAAAAATTGTAAAGTGGAGAAAGCGAGAGCGCGCGAATGCACTCAAGCAAACACAAACAGCACAGCACGATGCGAATTTTTTTTTAAATTGACAAAATAAATCAAAAATAAATCAAAAATAAAAATAAGTGGAAAAGGCGAGAGTGCACGAGCACACAGGAGCAAAGACAAGCAGCGCAGGTTGATGCGTAGTAAAAAAAATAATAAATAGACAACTGGTCGACCTCATTAGAAATAAAAACCCAAAAGATTAGGTAGACAAACAAACAAACACATTAATGTGGAGAGAAGGGCAGTGCGTGCAGGAGCAAAGGTAAACAGCAGACAGACCTGAATCCTTATCTTTACAAGGTCGACCTCAGAACTTTGTTCAGTTTGTCTCGGTGACGGATAATGGAATGAAGGGAGGAAACTGGTCGACTTCATTTAAATAAACAAATAAAAAATAAGATAAACTCTCAGGAATAGATAAATAATAACAAAAAAATTGTAAAGTGGAGAAAGCGAGAGCGCGCGAATGCACTCAAGCAAACACAAACAGCACAGCACGATGCGTATTTTTTTTTATATTGACAAAATAAATCAAAAATAAATCAAAAATAAAAATAAGTGGAAAAGGCGAGAGTGCGCGAGCACACAGGAGCAAAGACAAGCAGCGCAGCTTGATGCGTAGTAAAAAAAAATAATAAATAGACAACTGGTCGACCTCATTAGAAATAAAAACCCAAAAGATTAGATAGACAAACAAACAAACACATAAATGTGGAGAGAAGGGCAGTGCGCGCAGGAGCAAAGGTAAACAGCAGACAGACCTGAAGCCTTATCTTTACAAGGTCGACCTCAGAAATTTGTTCAGTTTGTCTCGGTGACGGATAATGGAAGGAAGGGAGGAAACTGGTCGACTTCATTTAAATAAACAAATAAAAAATAAGATAAACTCTCAGGAATAGATAAATAATAACAAAAAAATTGTAAAGTGGAGAAAGCGAGAGCGCGCGAATGCACTCAAGCAAACACAAACAGCACAGCACGATGCGTATTTTTTTTATATTGACAAAATAAATCAAAAATAAATCAAAAATAAAAATAAGTGGAAAAGGCGAGAGTGCGCGAGCACACAGGAGCAAAGACAAGCAGCGCAGCTTGATGCGTAGTAAAAAAAATAATAAATAGACAACTGGTCGACCTCATTAGAAATAAAAACCCAAAAGATTAGATAGACAAACAAACAAACACATAAATTTGGAGAGAAGGGCAGTGCGCGCAGGAGCAAATGTAAACAGCAGACAGACCTGAATACTTATCTTTACAAGGTCGACCTCAGAACTTCGTTCAGTTTTTCTCGGTGACGGATAATGGAAGGAAGGGCAGGCAACTGGTCGACTTCATTTAAATAAACAAATAAAAAATAAGATAAACTCTCAGGAATAGATAAATAATAACAAAAAATTGTAAACTGGAGAAAGCGAGAGCGCGCGAATGCACTCAACCAAACACAAACAGCACAGCACGATGCGTATTTTTTTTATATTGACAAAATAAATCAAAAATAAATCAAAAATAACAATAAGTGGAAAAGGCGAGAGTGCGCGAGCACACAGGAGCAAAGACAAGCAGCGCAGCTTGATGCGTAGTAAAAAAAATAATAAATAGACAACTGGTCGACCTCATTAGAAATAAAAACCCAAAAGATTAGAGAGACAAACAAACAAACACATAAATGTGGAGAGAAGGGCAGTGCGCGCAGGAGCAAAGGTAAACAGCAGACAGACCTGAATCCTTATCTTTACAAGGTCGACCTCAGAACTTTGTTCAGTTTGTCTCGGTGACGGATAATGGAAGGAAGGGCAGGCAACTGGTCGACTTCATTTAAATAAACAAATAAAAAATAAGATAAACTCTCAGGAATAGATAAATAATAACAAAAAAATTGTAAAGTGGAGAAAGCGAGAGCGCGCGAATGCACTCAAGCAAACACAAACAGCACAGCACGATGCGTATTTTTTTTAAATTGACAAAATAAATCAAAAATAAATCAAAAATAAAAATAAGTGGAAAAGGCGAGAGTGCGCGAGCACACAGGAGCAAAGACAAGCAGCGCAGCTTGATGCGTAGTAAAAAAAATAATAAATAGACAACTGGTCGACCTCATTAGAAATAAAATCCCAAAAGATTAGAGAGACAAACAAACAAACACATAAATGTGGAGAGATGGGCAGTGGGCGCAGGAGCAAAGGTAAACAGCAGACAGACCTGAATCCTTATCTTTACAAGGTCTACCTCAGAACTTTGTTCAGTTTGTCTCGGTGACGGATAATGGAAGGAAGAGCAGGCAACTGGTCGACTTCATTTAAATAAACAAATAAAAAATAAGATAAACTCTCAGGAATAGATAAATAATAACAAAAAAATTGTAAAGTGGAGAAAGCGAGAGCGCGCGAATGCACTCAAGCAAACACAAACAGCACAGCACGATGCGTATTTTTTTTATATTGACAAAATAAATCAAAAATAAATCAAAAATAAAAATAAGTGGAAAAGGCGAGAGTGCGCGAGCACACAGGAGCAAAGACAAGCAGCGCAGCTTGATGCGTAGTAAAAAAAATAATAAATAGACAACTGGTCGACCTCATTAGAAATAAAAACCCAAAAGATTAGATAGACAAACAAACAAACACATAAATTTGGAGAGAAGGGCAGTGCGCGCAGGAGCAAATGTAAACAGCAGACAGACCTGAATACTTATCTTTACAAGGTCGACCTCAGAACTTCGTTCAGTTTTTCTCGGTGACGGATAATGGAAGGAAGGGCAGGCAACTGGTCGACTTCATTTAAATAAACAAATAAAAAATAAGATAAACTCTCAGGAATAGATAAATAATAACAAAAAATTGTAAACTGGAGAAAGCGAGAGCGCGCGAATGCACTCAACCAAACACAAACAGCACAGCACGATGCGTATTTTTTTTATATTGACAAAATAAATCAAAAATAAATCAAAAATAACAATAAGTGGAAAAGGCGAGAGTGCGCGAGCACACAGGAGCAAAGACAAGCAGCGCAGCTTGATGCGTAGTAAAAAAAATAATAAATAGACAACTGGTCGACCTCATTAGAAATAAAAACCCAAAAGATTAGAGAGACAAACAAACAAACACATAAATGTGGAGAGAAGGGCAGTGCGCGCAGGAGCAAAGGTAAACAGCAGACAGACCTGAATCCTTATCTTTACAAGGTCGACCTCAGAAATTTGTTCAGTTTGTCTCGGTGACGGATAATGGAAGGAAGGGAGGAAACTGGTCGACTTCATTTAAATAAACAAATAAAAAATAAGATAAACTCTCAGGAATAGATAAATAATAACAAAAAAATTGTAAAGTGGAGAAAGCGAGAGCGCGCAAATGCACTCAAGCAAACACAAACAGCACAGCACGATGCGTATTTTTTTTTTAAATTGACAAAATAAATAAAAAATAAATCAAAAATAAAAATAAGTGGAAAAGGCGAGAGTGCGCGAGCACACAGGAGCAAAGCCAAGCAGCGCAGCTTGATGCGTAGTAAAGAAAATAATAAATAGACAACTGGTCGACCTCATTAGAAATAAAAAACCAAAAGATTAGATAGACAAACAAACAAACACATAAATGTGGAGAGAAGGGCAGTGCGGGCAGGAGCAAAGGTAAACAGCAGACAGACCTGAATCCTTATCTTTACAAGGTCGACCTCAGAACTTTGTTCAGTTTGTCTCGGTGACGGATAATGAAAGGAAGGGCAGGCAACTGGTCGACTTCAATTAAATAAACAAATAAAAATAAGATAAACTCTCAGGAATAGATAAATAATAACAAAAAAATTGTAAAGTGGAGAAAGCGAGAGCGCGCGAATGCACTCAAGCAAACACAAACAGCACAGCACGATGCGTATTTTTTTTAAATTGACAAAATAAATCAAAAATAAATCAAAAATAAAAATAAGTGGAAAAGGCGAGAGTGCGCGAGCACACAGGAGCAAAGACAAGCAGCGCAGCTTGATGCGTAGTAAAAAAAATAATAAATAGACAACTGGTCGACCTCATTAGAAATAAAAACCCAAAAGATTAGGTAGACAAACAAACAAACACATAAATGTGCAGAGATGGGCAGTGCGCGCAGGAGCAAATGTAAACAGCAGACAGACCTGAATACTTATCTTTACAAGGTCGACCTCAGAACTTTGTTCAGTTTTTCTCGGTGACGGATAATGGAAGGAAGGGCAGGCAACTGGTCGACTTCATTTAAATAAACAAATAAAAAATAAGATAAACTCTCAGGAATAGATAAATAATAACAAAAAATTGTAAACTGGAGAAAGCGAGAGCGCGCGAATGCACTCAACCAAACACAAACAGCACAGCACGATGCGTATTTTTTTTATATTGACAAAATAAATCAAAAATAAATCAAAAATAACAATAAGTGGAAAAGGCGAGAGTGCGCGAGCACACAGGAGCAAAGACAAGCAGCGCAGCTTGATGCGTAGTAAAAAAAATAATAAATAGACAACTGGTCGACCTCATTAGAAATAAAAACCCAAAAGATTAGAGAGACAAACAAACAAACACATAAATGTGGAGAGAAGGGCAGTGCGCGCAGGAGCAAAGGTAAACAGCAGACAGACCTGAATCCTTATCTTTACAAGGTCGACCTCAGAACTTTGTTCAGTTTGTCTCGGTGACGGATAATGGAAGGAAGGGCAGGCAACTGGTCGACTTCATTTAAATAAACAAATAAAAAATAAGATAAACTCTCAGGAATAGATAAATAATAACAAAAAAATTGTAAAGTGGAGAAAGCGAGAGCGCGCGAATGCACTCAAGCAAACACAAACAGCACAGCACGATGCGTATTTTTTTTAAATTGACAAAATAAATCAAAAATAAATCAAAAATAAAAATAAGTGGAAAAGGCGAGAGTGCGCGAGCACACAGGAGCAAAGACAAGCAGCGCAGCTTGATGCGTAGTAAAAAAAATAATAAATAGACAACTGGTCGACCTCATTAGAAATAAAATCCCAAAAGATTAGAGAGACAAACAAACAAACACATAAATGTGGAGAGATGGGCAGTGGGCGCAGGAGCAAAGGTAAACAGCAGACAGACCTGAATCCTTATCTTTACAAGGTCTACCTCAGAACTTTGTTCAGTTTGTCTCGGTGACGGATAATGGAAGGAAGAGCAGGCAACTGGTCGACTTCATTTAAATAAACAAATAAAAAATAAGATAAACTCTCAGGAATAGATAAATAATAACAAAAAAATTGTAAAGTGGAGAAAGCGAGAGCGCGCGAATGCACTCAAGCAAACACAAACAGCACAGCACGATGCGTATTTTTTTTATATTGACAAAATAAATCAAAAATAAATCAAAAATAAAAATAAGTGGAAAAGGCGAGAGTGCGCGAGCACACAGGAGCAAAGACAAGCAGCGCAGCTTGATGCGTAGTAAAAAAAATAATAAATAGACAACTGGTCGACCTCATTAGAAATAAAAACCCAAAAGATTAGATAGACAAACAAACAAACACATAAATTTGGAGAGAAGGGCAGTGCGCGCAGGAGCAAATGTAAACAGCAGACAGACCTGAATACTTATCTTTACAAGGTCGACCTCAGAACTTCGTTCAGTTTTTCTCGGTGACGGATAATGGAAGGAAGGGCAGGCAACTGGTCGACTTCATTTAAATAAACAAATAAAAAATAAGATAAACTCTCAGGAATAGATAAATAATAACAAAAAATTGTAAACTGGAGAAAGCGAGAGCGCGCGAATGCACTCAACCAAACACAAACAGCACAGCACGATGCGTATTTTTTTTATATTGACAAAATAAATCAAAAATAAATCAAAAATAACAATAAGTGGAAAAGGCGAGAGTGCGCGAGCACACAGGAGCAAAGACAAGCAGCGCAGCTTGATGCGTAGTAAAAAAAATAATAAATAGACAACTGGTCGACCTCATTAGAAATAAAAACCCAAAAGATTAGAGAGACAAACAAACAAACACATAAATGTGGAGAGAAGGGCAGTGCGCGCAGGAGCAAAGGTAAACAGCAGACAGACCTGAATCCTTATCTTTACAAGGTCGACCTCAGAACTTTGTTCAGTTTGTCTCGGTGACGGATAATGGAAGGAAGGGCAGGCAACTGGTCGACTTCATTTAAATAAACAAATAAAAAATAAGATAAACTCTCAGGAATAGATAAATAATAACAAAAAAATTGTAAAGTGGAGAAAGCGAGAGCGCGCGAATGCACTCAAGCAAACACAAACAGCACAGCACGTTGCGTATTTTTTTTTAAATTGACAAAATAAATCAAAAATAAATCAAAAATAAAAATAAGTGGAAAAGGCGAGAGTGCGCGAGCACACAGGAGCAAAGACAAGCAGCGCAGCTTGATGCGTAGTAAAAAAAATAATAAATAGACAACTGGTCGACCTCATTAGAAATAAAATCCCAAAAGATTAGAGAGACAAACAAACAAACACATAAATGTGGAGAGATGGGCAGTGGGCGCAGGAGCAAAGGTAAACAGCAGACAGACCTGAATCCTTATCTTTACAAGGTCTACCTCAGAACTTTGTTCAGTTTGTCTCGGTGACGGATAATGGAAGGAAGAGCAGGCAACTGGTCGACTTCATTTAAATAAACAAATAAAAAATAAGATAAACTCTCAGGAATAGATAAATAATAACAAAAAAATTGTAAAGTGGAGAAAGCGAGAGCGCGCGAATGCACTCAAGCAAACACAAACAGCACAGCACGATGCGTATTTTTTTTATATTGACAAAATAAATCAAAAATAAATCAAAAATAAAAATAAGTGGAAAAGGCGAGAGTGCGCGAGCACACAGGAGCAAAGACAAGCAGCGCAGCTTGATGCGTAGTAAAAAAAATAATAAATAGACAACTGGTCGACCTCATTAGAAATAAAAACCCAAAAGATTAGATAGACAAACAAACAAACACATAAATTTGGAGAGAAGGGCAGTGCGCGCAGGAGCAAATGTAAACAGCAGACAGACCTGAATACTTATCTTTACAAGGTCGACCTCAGAACTTCGTTCAGTTTTTCTCGGTGACGGATAATGGAAGGAAGGGCAGGCAACTGGTCGACTTCATTTAAATAAACAAATAAAAAATAAGATAAACTCTCAGGAATAGATAAATAATAACAAAAAATTGTAAACTGGAGAAAGCGAGAGCGCGCGAATGCACTCAACCAAACACAAACAGCACAGCACGATGCGTATTTTTTTTATATTGACAAAATAAATCAAAAATAAATCAAAAATAACAATAAGTGGAAAAGGCGAGAGTGCGCGAGCACACAGGAGCAAAGACAAGCAGCGCAGCTTGATGCGTAGTAAAAAAAATAATAAATAGACAACTGGTCGACCTCATTAGAAATAAAAACCCAAAAGATTAGATAGACAAACAAACAAACACATAAATTTGGAGAGAAGGGCACTGCGCGCAGGAGCAAATGTAAACAGCAGACAGACCTGAATACTTATCTTTACAAGGTCGACCTCAGAACTTCGTTCAGTTTTTCTCGGTGACGGATAATGGAAGGAAGGGCAGGCAACTGGTCGACTTCATTTAAATAAACAAATAAAAAATAAGATAAACTCTCAGGAATAGATAAATAATAACAAAAAATTGTAAACTGGAGAAAGCGAGAGCGCGCGAATGCACTCAACCAAACACAAACAGCACAGCACGATGCGTATTTTTTTTATATTGACAAAATAAATCAAAAATAAATCAAAAATAACAATAAGTGGAAAAGGCGAGAGTGCGCGAGCACACAGGAGCAAAGACAAGCAGCGCAGCTTGATGCGTAGTAAAAAAAATAATAAATAGACAACTGGTCGACCTCATTAGAAATAAAAACCCAAAAGATTAGATAGACAAACAAACAAACACATAAATGTGGAGAGAAGGGCAGTGCGCGCAGGAGCAAAGGTAAACAGCAGACAGACCTGAATCCTTATCTTTACAAGGTCGACCTCAGAACTTTGTTCAGTTTGTCTCGGTGACGGATAATGGAAGGAAGGGCAGGCAACTGGTCGACTTCATTTAAATAAATAAATAAAAAATAAGATAAACTCTCAGGAATAGATAAATAATAACAAAAAAATTGTAAAGTGGAGAAAGCGAGAGCGCGCGAATGCACTCAAGCAAACACAAACAGCACAGCACGATGCGTATTTTTCTTTAAATTGACAAAATAAATCAAAAATAAATCAAAAATAAAAATAAGTGGAAAAGGCGAGAGTGCGCGAGCACACAGGAGCAAAGACAAGCAGCGCAGCTTGATGCGTAGTAAAAAAAATAATAAATAGACAACTGGTCGACCTCATTAGAAATAAAAACCCAAAAGATTAGAGAGACAAACAAACAAACACATAAATGTGGAGAGATGGGCAGTGGGCGCAGGAGCAAAGGTAAACAGCAGACAGACCTGAATCCTTATCTTTACAAGGTCTACCTCAGAACTTTGTTCAGTTTGTCTCGGTGACGGATAATGGAAGGAAGGGCAGGCAACTGGTCGACTTCATTTAAATAAACAAATAAGAAATAAGATAAACTCTCAGGAATAGATAAATAATAACAAAAAAATTGTAAAGTGGAGAAAGCGAGAGCGCGCGAATGCACTCAAGCAAACACAAACAGCACAGCACGATGCGTATTTTTTTTATATTGACAAAATAAATCAAAAATAAATCAAAAATAAAAATAAGTGGAAAAGGCGAGAGTGCACGAGCACACAGGAGCAAAGACAAGCAGCGCAGCTTGATGCGTAGTAAAAAAAATAATAAATAGACAACTGGTCGACCTCATTAGAAATAAAAACCCAAAAGATTAGATAGACAAACAAACAAACACATAAATTTGGAGAGAAGGGCAGTGCACGCAGGAGCAAAGGTAAACAGCAGACAGACCTGAATCCTTATCTTTACAAGGTCGACCTCAGAACTTCGTTCAGTTTGTCTCTGTGACGGATAATGGAAGGAAGGGCAGGCAACTGGTCGACTTCATTTAAATAAACAAATAAAAAATAAGATAAACTCTCAGGAATAGATAAATAATAACAAAAAAATTGTAAAGTGGAGAAAGCGAGAGCGCGCGAATGCACTCAAGCAAACACAAACAGCACAGCACGATGCGAATTTTTTTTTAAATTGACAAAATAAATCAAAAATAAATCAAAAATAAAAATAAGTGGAAAAGGCGAGAGTGCACGAGCACACAGGAGCAAAGACAAGCAGCGCAGGTTGATGCGTAGTAAAAAAAATAATAAATAGACAACTGGTCGACCTCATTAGAAATAAAAACCCAAAAGATTAGGTAGACAAACAAACAAACACATTAATGTGGAGAGAAGGGCAGTGCGCGCAGGAGCAAAGGTAAACAGCAGACAGACCTGAATACTTATCTTTACAAGGTCGACCTCAGAACTTTGTTCAGTTTTTCTCGGTGACGGATAATGGAAGGAAGGGCAGGCAGCTGGTCGACTTCATTTAAATAAACAAATAAAAAATAAGATAAACTCTCAGGAATAGATAAATAATAACAAAAAATTGTAAAGTGGAGAAAGCGAGAGCGCGCGAATGCACTCAAGCAAACACAAACAGCACAGCACGATGCGTATTTTTTTTTAAATTGAAAAAATAAATGAAAAATAAATCAAAAATAAAAATAAGTGGAAAAGGCGAGAGTGCGCGAGCCGACAGGAGCAAAGACAAGCAGCGCAGCTTCATGCGTAGTAAAAAAAATAATAAATAGACAACTGGTCGACCTCATTAGAAATAAAAACCCAAAAGATTAGATAGACAAACAAACAAACACATAAATGTGGAGAGAAAGGCAGTGCAGGCAGGAGCAAAGGTAAACAGCAGACAGACCTGAATCCTTATCTTTACAAGGTCGACCTCAGAACTTTGTTCAGTTTGTCTCGGTGACGGATAATGGAAGGAAGGGCAGGCAACTGGTCGACTTCATTTAAATAAACAAATAAAAATAAGATAAACTCTCAGGAATAGATAAATAATAAAAAAAATTGTAAAGTGGAGAAAGCGAGAGCGCGCGAATGCACTCAAGCAAACACAAACAGCACAGCACGATGCGTATTTTTTTTTAATTGACAAAATAAATAAAAAATAAATCAAAAATAAAAATAAGTGGAAAAGGCGAGAGTGCGCGAGCACACAGGAGCAAAGACAAGCAGCGCAGCTTGATGCGTAGTAAAAAAATAATAAATAGACAACTGGTGGACCTCATTAGAAATAAAAACCCAATAGATTAGATAGACAAACAAACAAACACATAAATGTGGAGAGAAGGGCAGTGCGCGCAGGAGCAAAGGTAAAAAGCAGACAGACCTGAATCCTTATCTTTACAAGGTCGACCTCAGAACTTTGTTCAGTTTGTCTCGGTGACGGATAATGGAAGGAAGGGCAGGCAACTGGTCGACTTCATTTAAATAAAAAAATAAAAAATAAGATAAACTCTCAGGAATAGATAAATAATAACAAAAAAATTGTAAAGTGGACAAAGCGAGAGCGCGCGAATGCACTCAAGCAAACACAAACAGCACAGCACGATGCGTATTTTTTTTTAAATTGACAAAATAAATCAAAAATAAATCAAAAATGAAAATAAGTGGAAAAGTCGAGAGTGCGCGAGCACACAGGAGCAAAGACAAGCAGCGCAGCTTGATGCGTAGTAAAAAAAATAATAAATAGACAACTGGTCGACCTCATTAGAAATAAAAACCCAAAAGATTAGATAGACAAACAAACAAACACATGAATGTGGAGAGAAGGGCAGTGCGTGCAGGAGCAAAGGTAAACAGCAGACAGAACAAATCCTTATCTTTACAAGGTCGACCTCAGAACTTTGTTCATTTTGTCTCGGTGACGGATAATGGGAGGAAGGGCAGGCAACTGGTCGACTTCATTTAAATAAACAAATAAAAAATAAGATAAACTCTCAGGAATAGATAAATAATAACAAAAAAATTGTAAAGTGGAGAAAGCGAGAGCGCGCGAATGCACTCAAGCAAACACAAACAGCACAGCACGATGCATATTTTTTTTTAAAATTGACAAAAATAAATCAAAAATAAATCAAAAATAAAAATAAGTGGAAAAGGCGAGAGTGCGCGAGCCCACAGGAGCAAAGACAAGCAGCGCAGCTTGATGCGTAGTAAAAAAAATAATAAATAGACAACTGGTCGACCTCATTAGAAATAAAAACCCAAAAGATTAGATAGACAAACAAACAAACACATAAATGTGGAGAGAAGGGCAGTGCGCGCAGGAGCAAAGGTAAACAGCAGACAGACCTGAATCCTTATCTTTACAAGGTCGACCTCAGAACTTTGTTCAGTTTGTCTCGGTGACGGATAATGGAAGGAAGGGCAGGCAACTGGTCGACTTCATTTAAATAAACAAATAAAAAATAAGATAAACTCTCAGGAATAGATAAATAATAAGAAAATAATAGTAAAGTGGAGAAAGCGAGAGCGCGCGAATGCACTCAAGCAAACACAAACAGCACAGCACGATGCGTATTTTTTTTAAATTGACAAAATAAATCAAAAATAAATCAAAAATAAAAATAAGTGGAAAAGGCGAGAGTGCGCGAGCACACAGGAGCAAAGACAAGCAGCGCAGCTTGATGCGTAGTAAAAAAAATAATAAATAGACAACTGGTCGACCTCATTAGAAATAAAAAACCAAAAGATTAGATAGACAAACAAACAAACACATAAATGTGGAGAGAAGGGCAGTGCGCGCAGGAGCAAAGGTAAACAGCAGACAGACCTGAATCCTTATCTTTACAAGGTCGACCTCAGAACTTTGTTCAGTTTGTCTCGGTGACGGATAATGGGAGGAAGGGCAGGCAACTGGTCGACTTCATTTAAATAAACAAAAAATAAGATAAACTCTCAGGAATAGATAAATAATAACAAAAAAATTGTAAAGTGGAGAAAGCGAGAGCGCGCGAATGCACTCAAGCAAACACAAACAGCACAGCACGATGCGTATTTTTTTTTACAATTGACAAAAATAAATCAAAAATAAATCAAAAATAAAAATAAGTGGAAAAGGCGAGAGTGCGCGAGCCCACAGGAGCAAAGACAAGCAGCGCAGCTTGATGCGTAGTAAAAAAAATAATAAATAGACAACTGTGCGACCTCATTAGAAATAAAAACCCAAAAGATTAGATAGACATACAAACAAAGACATAAATGTGGAGAGAAGGGCAGTGCGCGCAGGAGCAAAGGTAAACAGCAGACAGACCTGAATCCTTATCTTTACAAGGTCGACCTCAGAACTTTGTTCAGTTTGTCTCGGTGACGGATAATGGAAGGAAGGGCAGGCAACTGGTCGACTTCATTTAAATAAACAAATAAAAAAGAAGATAAACTCTCAGGAATAGATAAATAATAACAAAAAAATTGTAAAGTGCACAAAGCGAGAGCGCGCGAATGCACTCAAGCAAACACAAACAGCACAGCACGATGCGTATTTTTTTTAAAATTGACAAAATAAATCAAAAATAAATCAAAAATAAAAATAAGTGGAAAAGGCGAGAGTGCGCGAGCACACAGGAGCAAAGAGAAGCAGGGCAGCTTGATGCGTAGTAAAAAAAATAATAAATAGACAACTGGTCGACCTCATTAGAAATAAAAACCCAAAAGATTAGATAGACAAACAAACAAACACATAAATGTGGAGAGAAGGGCAGTGCGCACAGGCGCAAAGGTAAACAGCAGACAGACCTGAATCCTTATCTTTACATGGTCGACTTCAGAACTTTGTTCAGTTTCTCTCGGTGACGGATAATGGAAGGAAGGGCAGGCAACTGGTCGACTTCATTTAAATAAACAAATAAAAAATAAGATAAACTCTCAGGAATAGATAAATAATGACAAAAAAATTGTAAAGTGGAGAAAGCGAGAGCGCGCGAATGCACTCAAGCAAACACAAACAGCACAGCACGATGCATATTTTTTTTAAATTGACAAAATAAATCAAAAATAAATCAAAAATAAAAATAAGTGGAAAAGGCGAGAGTGCGCGAGCACACAGGAGCAAAGACAAGCAGCGCAGCTTGATGCATAGTAAAAAAAATAATAAATAGACAACTGTTCGACCTCATTAGAAATAAAAACCCAAAAGATTAGATAGACAAAAAAACAAACACATTAATGTGGAGAGAAGGGCAGTGCGCGCAGGAGCAAAGGTAAACAGCAGACAGACCTGAATCCTTATCTTTACAAGGTCGACCTCAGTACTTTGTTCAGTTTGTCTCGGTGACGGATAATGGAAGGAAGGGAGGAAACTGGTCGACTTCATTTAAATAAACAAATAAAAAAGAAGATAAACTCTCAGGAATAGATAAATAATAACAAAAAAATTGTAAAGTGCACAAAGCGAGAGCGCGCGAATGCACTCAAGCAAACACAAACAGCACAGCACGATGCGTATTTTTTTTATATTGACAAAATAAATAAAAATAAATCAAAAATAACAATAAGTGGAAAAGGCGAGAGTGCGCGAGCACACAGGAGCAAAGACAAGCAGCGCATCTTGATGCGTAGTAAAAAAAATAATAAATAGACAACTGGTCGACCTCATTAGAAATAAAAACCCAAAAGATTAGATAGACAAACAAACAAACACATAAATGTGGAGAGAAGGGCAGTGCGCGCAGGAGCAAAGGTAAACAGCAGACAGACCTGAATCCTTATCTTTACAAGGTCGACCTCAGAACTTTGTTCAGTTTGTCTCGGTGACGGATAATGGAAGGAAGGGCAGGCAACTGGTCGACTTCATTTAAATAAACAAATAAAAAATAAGATAAACACTCAGGAATAGATAAATAATAACAAAAAAATTGTAAAGTGGAGAAAGCGAGATCGCGCGAATGCACTCAAGCAAACACAAACAGCACAGCACGATGCGTATTTTTTTTTAAATTGACAAAATAAATAAAAAATAAATCAAAAATAAAAATAAGTGGAAAAGGCGAGAGAGCACGAGCACACAGGAGCAAAGACAAGCAGCGCAGCTTGATGCGTAGTAAAAAAATAATAAATAGACAACTGGTCGACCTCATTAGAAATAAAAACCCAAAAGATTAGATAGACAAACAAACAAACACATAAATGTGGACAGAAGGGCAGTGCGCGCAGGAGCAAAGGTAAACAGCAGACAGACCTGAATCCTTATCTTTACATGGTCGACCTCAGAACTTTGTTCAGTTTGTCTCGGTGACGGATAATGGAAGTAAGGGCAGGCAACTGGTCGACTTCATTTAAATAAACAAATAAAAAATAAGATAAACTCTCAGGAATAGATAAATAATAACAAAAAATTGTAAAGTGCAGAAAGCGAGAGCGCGGGAATGCACTCAAGCAAACACAAACAGCACAGCACGATGCGTATTTTTTTTTAAATTGACAAAATAAATCAAAAATTAAAATAAGTGGAAAAGGCGAGAGTGCGCGAGCACACAGGAGCAAAGACAAGCAGCGCAGCTTGATGCGTAGTAAAAAAAATAATAAATAGACAACTGGTCGACCTCATTAGAAATAAAAACCCAAAAGATTAGATAGACAAACAAACAAACACATAAATGTGGAGAGAAGGGCAGTGCGGGCAGGAGCAAAGGTAAACAGCAGACAGACCTGAATCCTTATCTTTACAAGGTCGACCTCAGAACTTTGTTCAGTTTGTCTCGGTGACGGATAATGGAAGGAAGGGAGGAAACTGGTCGACTTCATTTAAATAAACAAATAAAAAATAAGATAAACTCTCAGGAATAGATAAATAATAACAAAAAAATTGTAAAATGCACAAAGCGAGAGCGCGCGAATGCACTCAAGCAAACACAAACAGCACAGCACGATGCGTATTTTTTTTAAATTGACAAAATAAATAAAAAATAAATCAAAAATAAAAATAAGTGGAAAAGGTGAGAGTGCGCGAGCACACAGGAGCAAAGACAAGCAGCGCAGCTTGATGCGTAGTAAAAAAAAATAATAAATAGACAACTGGTCGACCTCATTAGAAATAAAACCCCAAAAGATTAGATAGACAAACAAACAAACACATAAATGTGGAGAGAAGGGCAGTGCGCGCAGGAGCAAAGGTAAACAGCAGACAGACCTGAATCCTTATCTTTACAAGGTCGACCTCAGAACTTTGTTCAGTTTGTCTCGGTGACGAATAATGGAAGGAAGGGCAGGCAACTGGTCGACTTCATTTAAATAAACAAATAAAAAATAAGATAAACTCTCAGGAATAGATAAATAATAACAAAAAAATTGTAAAGTGGAGAAAGCGAGAGCACGCGAATGCACTCAAGCAAACACAAACAGCACAGCCCGATGCGTATTTTTTTTTAAAATTGACAAAATAAATCAAAAATAAATCAAAAATAAAAATAAGTGGAAAAGGCGAGAGTGCGCGAGCACACAGGAGCAAAGAGAAGCAGCGCAGCTTGATGCGTAGTAAAAAAAATAATAAATAGACAACTGGTCGACCTCATTAGAAATAAAAACCCAAAAGATTAGATAGACAAACAAACAAGCACATAAATGTGGAGAGAAGGGCAGTGCGCGCAGGAGCAAAGGTAAACAGCAGACAGACCTGAATCCTTATCTTTACAAGGTCGACCGCAGAACTTTGTTCAGTTTGTCTCGGTGACGGATAATGGAAGGAAGGGCAGGCAACTGGTCGACTTCATTTAAATAAACAAATAAAATTTAAGATCAACTCTCAGGAATAGATAAATAATAACAAAAAAAATTGTAAAGTGGAGAAAGCGAGAGCGCGCGAATGCACTCAAGCAAACACAAACAGCACAGCACGATGCGTATTTTTTTTTAAAATTGACAAAATAAATCAAAAATATATCAAAAATAAAAATAAGTGGAAAAGGCGAGAGTGCGCGAGCACACAGGAGCAAAGACACGCAGCGCAGCTTGATGCGTAGTAAAAAAAATAATAAATAGACAACTGGTCGACCTCATTAGAAATAAAAACCCAAAAGATTAGATAGACAAACAAACAAACACATAAATGTGGAGAGAAGGGCAGTACGCGCAGGAGCAAAGGTAAACAGCAGACAGACCTGAATCCTTATCTTTACAAGGTCGACCTCAGAACTTTGTTCAGTTTGTCTCGGTGACGGATAATGGAAGGAAGGGCAGGCAACTGGTCAACTTCATTTAAATAAACAAATAAAAAATAAGATAAACTCTCAGGAATAGATAAATAATAACAAAAAAATTGTAAAGTGGAGAAAGCGAGAGCGCGCGAATGCACTCAAGCAAACACAAACAGCACAGCACGATGCGTATTTTTTTTTAAAAATTGACAAAATAAATCAAAAATAAAAATAAGTGCAAAAGGCGAGAGTGCGCGAGCACACAGGAGCAAAGACAAGCAGCGCAGCTTGATGCGTAGTAAAGAAAATAATAAATAGACAACTGGTCGACCTCATTAGAAATACAAACCCAAAAGATTAGATAGACAAACAAACAAACACATAAATGTGGAGAGAAGGGCAGTGCGGGCAGGAGCAAAGGTAAACAGCAGACAGACCAAAATCCTTATCTTTACAAGGTCGACCTCAGAACTTTGTTCAGTTTGTCTCGGTGACGGATAATGGAAGGAAGGGCAGGCAACTGGTCGACTTCATTTAAATAAACAAATAAAAAATAAGATAAACACTCAGGAATAGATAAATAATAACAAAAAAATTGTAAAGTGGAGAAAGCGAGATCGCGCGAATGCACTCAAGCAAACACAAACAGCACAGCACGATGCGTATTTTTTTTTAAATTGACAAAATAAATAAAAAATAAATCAAAAATAAAAATAAGTGGAAAAGGCGAGAGTGCGCGAGCACACAGGAGCAAAGACAAGCAGCGCAGCTTGATGCGTAGTAAAAAAAATAATAAATAGACAACTGGTCGACCTCATTAGAAATAAAAACCCAAAAGATTAGATAGACAAACAAACAAACACATAAATGTGGAGAGAAGGGCAGTGCGGGCAGGAGCAAAGGTAAACAGCAGACAGACCTGAATCCTTATCTTTACAAGGTCGACCTCAGAACTTTGTTCAGTTTGTCTCGGTGACGGATAATGGAAGGAAGGGAGGAAACTGGTCGACTTCATTTAAATAAACAAATAAAAAATAAGATAAACTCTCAGGAATAGATAAATAATAACAAAAAAATTGTAAAATGCACAAAGCGAGAGCGCGCGAATGCACTCAAGCAAACACAAACAGCACAGCACGATGCGTATTTTTTTTAAATTGACAAAATAAATAAAAAATAAATCAAAAATAAAAATAAGTGGAAAAGGTGAGAGTGCGCGAGCACACAGGAGCAAAGACAAGCAGCGCAGCTTGATGCGTAGTAAAAAAAAATAATAAATAGACAACAGGTCGACCTCATTAGAAATAAAAACCCAAAAGATTAGATAGACAAACAAACAAACACATAAATGTGGAGAGAAGGGCAGTGCGCGCAGGAGCAAAGGTAAACAGCAGACAGACCTGAATCCTTATCTTTACAAGGTCGACCTCAGAACTTTGTTCAGTTTGTCTCGGTGACGAATAATGGAAGGAAGGGCAGGCAACTGGTCGACTTCATTTAAATAAACAAATAAAAAATAAGATTAACTCTCAGGAATAGATAAATAATAACAAAAAAATTGTAAAATGCACAAAGCGAGAGCGCGCGAATGCACTCAAGCAAACACAAACAGCACAGCACGATGCGTATTTTTTTTAAATTGACAAAATAAATAAAAAATAAATCAAAAATAAAAATAAGTGGAAAAGGTGAGAGTGCGCGAGCACACAGGAGCAAAGACAAGCAGCGCAGCTTGATGCGTAGTAAAAAAAAATAATAAATAGACAACTGGTCGACCTCATTAGAAATAAAAACCCAAAAGATTAGATAGACAAACAAACAAACACATAAATGTGGAGAGAAGGGCAGTGCGCGCAGGAGCAAAGGTAAACAGCAGACAGACCTGAATCCTTATCTTTACAAGGTCGACCTCAGAACTTTGTTCAGTTTGTCTCGGTGACGAATAATGGAAGGAAGGGCAGGCAACTGGTCGACTTCATTTAAATAAACAAATAAAAAATAAGATTAACTCTCAGGAATAGATAAATAATAACAAAAAAATTGTAAAGTGGAGAAAGCGAGAGCACGCGAATGCACTCAAGCAAACACAAACAGCACAGCACGATGCGTATTTTTTTTTTAAATTGACAAAATAAATCAAAAATTAAAATAAGTGGAAAAGGCGAGAGTGCGCGAGCACACAGGAGCAAAGACAAGCAGCGCAGCTTGATGCGTAGTAAAAAAAATAATAAATACACAACTGGTCGACCTCATTAGAAATAAAAACCCAAAAGATTAGATAGACAAACAAACAAACACATAAATGTGGAGAGAAGGGCAGTGCGGGCAGGAGCAAAGGTAAACAGCAGACAGACCTGAATCCTTATCTTTACAAGGTCGACCTCAGAACTTTGTTCAGTTTGTCTCGGTGACGGATAATGGAAGGAAGGGAGGAAACTGGTCGACTTCATTTAAATAAACAAATAAAAAATAAGATAAACTCTCAGGAATAGATAAATAATAACAAAAAAATTGTAAAATGCACAAAGCGAGAGCGCGCGAATGCACTCAAGCAAACACAAACAGCACAGCACGATGCGTATTTTTTTTAAATTGACAAAATAAATAAAAAATAAATCAAAAATAAAAATAAGTGGAAAAGGTGAGAGTGCGCGAGCACACAGGAGCAAAGACAAGCAGCGCAGCTTGATGCGTAGTAAAAAAAAATAATAAATAGACAACTGGTCGACCTCATTAGAAATAAAACCCCAAAAGATTAGATAGACAAACAAACAAACACATAAATGTGGAGAGAAGGGCAGTGCGCGCAGGAGCAAAGGTAAACAGCAGACAGACCTGAATCCTTATCTTTACAAGGTCGACCTCAGAACTTTGTTCAGTTTGTCTCGGTGACGAATAATGGAAGGAAGGGCAGGCAACTGGTCGACTTCATTTAAATAAACAAATAAAAAATAAGATAAACACTCAGGAATAGATAAATAATAACAAAAAAATTGTAAAGTGGAGAAAGCGAGATCGCGCGAATGCACTCAAGCAAACACAAACAGCACAGCACGATGCGTATTTTTTTTTAAATTGACAAAATAAATAAAAAATAAATCAAAAATAAAAATAAGTGGAAAAGGCGAGAGTGCGCGAGCACACAGGAGCAAAGAGAAGCAGCGCAGCTTGATGCGTAGTAAAAAAAATAATAAATAGACAACTGGTCGACCTCATTAGAAATAAAAACCCAAAAGATTAGATAGACAAACAAACAAGCACATAAATGTGGAGAGAAGGGCAGTGCGCGCAGGAGCAAAGGTAAACAGCAGACAGACCTGAATCCTTATCTTTACAAGGTCGACCGCAGAACTTTGTTCAGTTTGTCTCGGTGACGGATAATGGAAGGAAGGGCAGGCAACTGGTCGACTTCATTTAAATAAACAAATAAAATTTAAGATCAACTCTCAGGAATAGATAAATAATAACAAAAAAAATTGTAAAGTGGAGAAAGCGAGAGCGCGCGAATGCACTCAAGCAAACACAAACAGCACAGCACGATGCGTATTTTTTTTTAAAATTGACAAAATAAATCAAAAATATATCAAAAATAAAAATAAGTGGAAAAGGCGAGAGTGCGCGAGCACACAGGAGCAAAGACACGCAGCGCAGCTTGATGCGTAGTAAAAAAAATAATAAATAGACAACTGGTCGACCTCATTAGAAATAAAAACCCAAAAGATTAGATAGACAAACAAACAAACACATAAATGTGGAGAGAAGGGCAGTACGCGCAGGAGCAAAGGTAAACAGCAGACAGACCTGAATCCTTATCTTTACAAGGTCGACCTCAGAACTTTGTTCAGTTTGTCTCGGTGACGGATAATGGAAGGAAGGGCAGGCAACTGGTCAACTTCATTTAAATAAACAAATAAAAAATAAGATAAACTCTCAGGAATAGATAAATAATAACAAAAAAATTGTAAAGTGGAGAAAGCGAGAGCGCGCGAATGCACTCAAGCAAACACAAACAGCACAGCACGATGCGTATTTTTTTTAAAAAATTGACAAAATAAATCAAAAATAAAAATAAGTGCAAAAGGCGAGAGTGCGCGAGCACACAGGAGCAAAGACAAGCAGCGCAGCTTGATGCGTAGTAAAGAAAATAATAAATAGACAACTGGTCGACCTCATTAGAAATACAAACCCAAAAGATTAGATAGACAAACAAACAAACACATAAATGTGGAGAGAAGGGCAGTGCGGGCAGGAGCAAAGGTAAACAGCAGACAGACCAAAATCCTTATCTTTACAAGGTCGACCTCAGAACTTTGTTCAGTTTGTCTCGGTGACGGATAATGGAAGGAAGGGCAGGCAACTGGTCGACTTCATTTAAATAAACAAATAAAAAATAAGATAAACACTCAGGAATAGATAAATAATAACAAAAAAATTGTAAAGTGGAGAAAGCGAGATCGCGCGAATGCACTCAAGCAAACACAAACAGCACAGCACGATGCGTATTTTTTTTTAAATTGACAAAATAAATAAAAAATAAATCAAAAATAAAAATAAGTGGAAAAGGCGAGAGTGCGCGAGCACACAGGAGCAAAGACAAGCAGCGCAGCTTGATGCGTAGTAAAAAAAATAATAAATAGACAACTGGTCGACCTCATTAGAAATAAAAACCCAAAAGATTAGATAGACAAACAAACAAACACATAAATGTGGAGAGAAGGGCAGTGCGGGCAGGAGCAAAGGTAAACAGCAGACAGACCTGAATCCTTATCTTTACAAGGTCGACCTCAGAACTTTGTTCAGTTTGTCTCGGTGACGGATAATGGAAGGAAGGGAGGAAACTGGTCGACTTCATTTAAATAAACAAATAAAAAATAAGATAAACTCTCAGGAATAGATAAATAATAACAAAAAAATTGTAAAATGCACAAAGCGAGAGCGCGCGAATGCACTCAAGCAAACACAAACAGCACAGCACGATGCGTATTTTTTTTAAATTGACAAAATAAATAAAAAATAAATCAAAAATAAAAATAAGTGGAAAAGGTGAGAGTGCGCGAGCACACAGGAGCAAAGACAAGCAGCGCAGCTTGATGCGTAGTAAAAAAAAATAATAAATAGACAACAGGTCGACCTCATTAGAAATAAAAACCCAAAAGATTAGATAGACAAACAAACAAACACATAAATGTGGAGAGAAGGGCAGTGCGCGCAGGAGCAAAGGTAAACAGCAGACAGACCTGAATCCTTATCTTTACAAGGTCGACCTCAGAACTTTGTTCAGTTTGTCTCGGTGACGAATAATGGAAGGAAGGGCAGGCAACTGGTCGACTTCATTTAAATAAACAAATAAAAAATAAGATTAACTCTCAGGAATAGATAAATAATAACAAAAAAATTGTAAAATGCACAAAGCGAGAGCGCGCGAATGCACTCAAGCAAACACAAACAGCACAGCACGATGCGTATTTTTTTTAAATTGACAAAATAAATAAAAAATAAATCAAAAATAAAAATAAGTGGAAAAGGTGAGAGTGCGCGAGCACACAGGAGCAAAGACAAGCAGCGCAGCTTGATGCGTAGTAAAAAAAAATAATAAATAGACAACTGGTCGACCTCATTAGAAATAAAAACCCAAAAGATTAGATAGACAAACAAACAAACACATAAATGTGGAGAGAAGGGCAGTGCGCGCAGGAGCAAAGGTAAACAGCAGACAGACCTGAATCCTTATCTTTACAAGGTCGACCTCAGAACTTTGTTCAGTTTGTCTCGGTGACGAATAATGGAAGGAAGGGCAGGCAACTGGTCGACTTCATTTAAATAAACAAATAAAAAATAAGATTAACTCTCAGGAATAGATAAATAATAACAAAAAAATTGTAAAGTGGAGAAAGCGAGAGCACGCGAATGCACTCAAGCAAACACAAACAGCACAGCACGATGCGTATTTTTTTTTTAAATTGACAAAATAAATCAAAAATTAAAATAAGTGGAAAAGGCGAGAGTGCGCGAGCACACAGGAGCAAAGACAAGCAGCGCAGCTTGATGCGTAGTAAAAAAAATAATAAATACACAACTGGTCGACCTCATTAGAAATAAAAACCCAAAAGATTAGATAGACAAACAAACAAACACATAAATGTGGAGAGAAGGGCAGTGCGGGCAGGAGCAAAGGTAAACAGCAGACAGACCTGAATCCTTATCTTTACAAGGTCGACCTCAGAACTTTGTTCAGTTTGTCTCGGTGACGGATAATGGAAGGAAGGGAGGAAACTGGTCGACTTCATTTAAATAAACAAATAAAAAATAAGATAAACTCTCAGGAATAGATAAATAATAACAAAAAAATTGTAAAATGCACAAAGCGAGAGCGCGCGAATGCACTCAAGCAAACACAAACAGCACAGCACGATGCGTATTTTTTTTAAATTGACAAAATAAATAAAAAATAAATCAAAAATAAAAATAAGTGGAAAAGGTGAGAGTGCGCGAGCACACAGGAGCAAAGACAAGCAGCGCAGCTTGATGCGTAGTAAAAAAAAATAATAAATAGACAACTGGTCGACCTCATTAGAAATAAAACCCCAAAAGATTAGATAGACAAACAAACAAACACATAAATGTGGAGAGAAGGGCAGTGCGCGCAGGAGCAAAGGTAAACAGCAGACAGACCTGAATCCTTATCTTTACAAGGTCGACCTCAGAACTTTGTTCAGTTTGTCTCGGTGACGAATAATGGAAGGAAGGGCAGGCAACTGGTCGACTTCATTTAAATAAACAAATAAAAAATAAGATAAACACTCAGGAATAGATAAATAATAACAAAAAAATTGTAAAGTGGAGAAAGCGAGATCGCGCGAATGCACTCAAGCAAACACAAACAGCACAGCACGATGCGTATTTTTTTTTAAATTGACAAAATAAATAAAAAATAAATCAAAAATAAAAATAAGTGGAAAAGGCGAGAGTGCGCGAGCACACAGGAGCAAAGACAAGCAGCGCAGCTTGATGCGTAGTAAAAAAAATAATAAATAGACAACTGGTCGACCTCATTAGAAATAAAAACCCAAAAGATTAGATAGACAAACAAACAAACACATAAATGTGGAGAGAAGGGCAGTGCGGGCAGGAGCAAAGGTAAACAGCAGACAGACCTGAATCCTTATCTTTACAAGGTCGACCTCAGAACTTTGTTCAGTTTGTCTCGGTGACGGATAATGGAAGGAAGGGAGGAAACTGGTCGACTTCATTTAAATAAACAAATAAAAAATAAGATAAACTCTCAGGAATAGATAAATAATAACAAAAAATTGTAAAATGCACAAAGCGAGAGCGCGCGAATGCACTCAAGCAAACACAAACAGCACAGCACGATGCGTATTTTTTTTAAATTGACAAAATAAATAAAAAATAAATCAAAAATAAAAATAAGTGGAAAAGGTGAGAGTGCGCGAGCACACAGGAGCAAAGACAAGCAGCGCAGCTTGATGCGTAGTAAAAAAAAATAATAAATAGACAACTGGTCGACCTCATTAGAAATAAAAACCCAAAAGATTAGATAGACAAACAAACAAACACATAAATGTGGAGAGAAGGGCAGTGCGCGCAGGAGCAAAGGTAAACAGCAGACAGACCTGAATCCTTATCTTTACAAGGTCGACCTCAGAACTTTGTTCAGTTTGTCTCGGTGACGAATAATGGAAGGAAGGGCAGGCAACTGGTCGACTTCATTTAAATAAACAAATAAAAAATAAGATTAACTCTCAGGAATAGATAAATAATAACAAAAAAATTGTAAAGTGGAGAAAGCGAGAGCACGCGAATGCACTCAAGCAAACACAAACAGCACAGCCCGATGCGTATTTTTTTTAAAATTGACAAAATAAATCAAAAATAAATCAAAAATAAAAATAAGTGGAAAAGGCGAGAGTGCGCGAGCACACAGCAGCAAAGACAAGCAGCGCAGCTTGATGCGTAGTAAAAAAAATAATAAATAGACAACTGGTCGACCTCATTAGAAATAAAAACTCAAAAGATTAGATAGACAAACAAAAAAACACATATATGTGGAGAGAAGGGCAGTGCGCCCAGGAGCAAAGGTAAACAGCAGACAGACCTGAATCCTTATCTTTACAAGGTCGACCTCAGAACTTTGTTCAGTTTGTCTCGGTGACGGATAATGGAAGGAAGGGCAGGCAACTGGTCGACTTCATTTAAATAAACAAATAAAAAATAAGATAAACTCTCAGGAATAGATAAATAATAACAAAAAAATTGTAAAGTGGAGAAAGCGAGAGCGCACGAATGCACTCAAGCAAACACAAACAGCACAGCAGGATGCGTATTTTTTTTAAAAATTGACAAAATAAATCAAAAATAAATCAAAAATAAAAATAAGTGGAAAAGGCGAGAGTGCGCGAGCCCACAGGAGCAAAGAGAAGCAGCGCAGCTTGATGCGTAGTAAAAAAAATAATAAATAGACAACTGGTCGACCTCATTAGAAATAAAAACCCAAAAGATTAGATAGACAAACAAACAAGCACATAAATGTGGAGAGAAGGGCAGTGCGCGCAGGAGCAAAGGTAAACAGCAGACAGACCTGAATCCTTATCTTTACAAGGTCGACCGCAGAACTTTGTTCAGTTTGTCTCGGTGACGGATAATGGAAGGAAGGGCAGGCAACTGGTCGACTTCATTTAAATAAACAAATAAAATATAAGATCAACTCTCAGGAATAGATAAATAATAACAAAAAAAATTGTAAAGTGGAGAAAACGAGAGCGCGCGAATGCACTCAAGCAAACACAAACAGCACAGCACGATGCGTATTTTTTTTTAAAATTGACAAAATAAATCAAAAATAAATCAAAAATAAAAATAAGTGGAAAAGGCGAGAGTGCGCGAGCACACAGGAGCAAAGACAAGCAGCGCAGCTTGATGCGTAGTAAAAAAAATAATAAATAGACAACTGGTCGACCTCATTAGAAATAAAAACCCAAAAGATTAGATAGACAAACAAACAAACACATAAATGTGGAGAGAAGGGCAGTGCGCGCAGGAGCAAAGGTAAACAGCAGACAGACCTGAAGCCTTATCTTTACAAGGTCGACCTCAGAACTTTGTTCAGTTTGTCTCGGTGACGGATAATGGAAGGAAGGGCAGGCAACTGGTCGACTTCATTTAAATAAACAAATAAAAAATAAGATAAACTCTCAGGAATAGATAAATAATAACAAAAAAATTGTAAAGTGGAGAAAGCGAGAGCGCGCGAATGCACTCAAGCAAACACAAACAGCACAGCACGATGCGGATTTCTTTTTAAATTGACAAAATGAATCAAAAATAAATCAAAAATAAAAATAAGTGGAAAAGGCGATAGTGCACGAGTACACAGGAGCAAAGACAAGCAGCGCAGTTGGTGCGTAGTAAAAAAATAATAAATAGACAACTGGTCCACATCATTAGAAATAAAAACCCAAAATATTAGATAGAAAAACAAACAAACACATAAATGGGGAGAGAAGGGCAGTGCGCGCAGGAGCAAAGGTAAACAGCAGACAGACCTGAATCCTTATCTTTACAAGGTCGACCTCAGAACTTTGTTCAGTTTGTCTCGGTGACGGATAATGGAAGGAAGGGCAGGCAACTGGTCGACTTCATTTAAATAAACAAATAAAAAATAAGATAAACTCTCAGGAATAGATAAATAATAACAAAAAAATTGTAAAGTGGAGAAAGCGAGAGCGCGCGAATGCAGTCAAGCAAACACAAACAGCACAGCACGATGCGTATTTTTTATATTGACAAAATAAATCAAAAATAAATCAAAAATAACATTAAGTGGAAAAGGCGAGAGTGCGCGAGCACACAGGAGCAAAGACAAGCAGCGCAGCTTGATGCGTAGTAAAAAAAATAATAAATAGACAACTGGTCGACCTCATTAGAAATAAAAACCCAAAAGATTAGATAGACAAACAAACAAACACATAAATGTGGAGAGAAGGGCAGTGCGCGCAGGAGCAAAGGTAAACAGCAGACAGACCTGAATCCTTATCTTTACAAGGTCGACCTCAGAACTTTGTTCAGTTTGTCTCGGTGACGGATAATGGAAGGAAGGGCAGGAAACTGGTCGACTTCATTTAAATAAACAAATAAAGTATAAGATAAACTCTCAGGAATAGATAAATAATAACAAAAAATTGTAAAGTGGAGAAAGCGAGTGCGCGCGAATGCACTCAAGCAAACACAAACAGCACAGCACGATGCGTATTTTTTTTTAAATTGACAAAATAAATCAAAAATAAATCAAAAATAAAATTAAGTGGAAAAGGCGAGAGTGCGCGAGCACACAGGAGCAAAGACAAGCAGCGCAGCTTGATGCGTAGTAAAGAAAATAATAAATAGACAACTGGTCGACCTCATTAGAAATAAAAACCCAAAAGATTAGATAGACAAACAAACAAACACATAAATGTGGAGAGAAGGGCAGTGCGCGCAGGAGCAAAGGTAAACAGCAGACAGACCTGAAACCTTATCTTTACAAGGTCGACCTCAGAACGTTGTTCAGTTTGTCTCGGTGACGGATAATGGAAGGAAGGGCAGGCAACTGGTCGACTTCATTTAAATAAACAAATAAAAAATAAGATAAACTCTCAGGAATAGATAAATAATAACAAAAAAATTGTAGAGTGGACAAAGCGAGAGCGCGCGAATGCACTCAAGGAAACACAAACACCACAGCACGATGCGTATTTTTTTTTAAATTGACAAAATAAATCAAAAATAAATCAAAAATGAAAATAAGTGGAAAAGTCGAGAGTGCGCGAGCACACAGGAGCTAAGACAAGCAGCGCAGCTTGATGCGTAGTAAAGAAAATAATAAATAGACAACTGGTCGACCTCATTAGAAATAAAAACCCAAAAGATTAGATAGACAAACAAACAAACACATAAATGTGGAGAGAAGGGCAGTGCGCGCAGGAGCAAAGGTAAACAGCAGACAGACCTGAATCCTTATCTTTACAAGGTCGACCTCAGAACTTTGTTCAGTTTGTCTCGGTGACGGATAATGGAAGGAAGGGCAGGCAACTGGTCGACTTCATTTAAATAAACAAATAAAATATAAGAAAAACTCTCAGGAATAGATAAATAATAACAAAAAAATTGTAAAGTGGAGAAAGCGAGAGCGCGCGAATGCACTCAAGCAAACACAAACAGCACAGCACGATGCGTATTTTTTTTTAAATTGACAAAATAAATCAAAAATAAATCAAAAATAAAAATAAGTGGAAAAGGCGAGAGTGCGCGAGCACACAGGAGCAAAGACAAGCAGCGCAGCTTGATGCGTAGTAAAAAAAATAATAAATAGACAACTGGTCGACCTCATTAGAAATAAAAACCCAAAAGATTAGATAGACAAACAAACAAACACATAATGTGGAGAGATGGACAGTGCGCGCAGGAGCAAAGGTAAACAGCAGACAGACCTGAATCCTTATCTTTACAAGGTCGACCTCAGAACTTTGTTCAGATTGTCTCGGTGACGGATAATGGAAGGAAGGGCAGGCAACTGGTCGACTTCATTTAAATAAACAAATAAAAAATAAGATAAACTCTCAGGAATAGATAAATAATAACAAAAAAATTTTAAAGTGGAGAAAGCGAGAGCGCGCGAATGCACTCAAGCAAACACAAACAGCACAGCACGATGCGTATTTTTTTTTAAATTGACAAAATAAATCAAAAATAAATCAAAAATAAAAATAAGTGGAAAAGGCGAGAGTGCTCGAGCACAAAGGAGCAAAGACAAGCAGCGCAGCTTGATGCGTAGTAAAAAAAATAATAAATAGACAATTGGTCGACCTCATTAGAAATAAAAACCCAAAAGATGAGATAGACAAACAAACAAACACATAAATGTGGAGAGAAGGGCAGTGCGCGCAGGAGCAAATGTAAACAGCAGACAGACCTGAATCCTTATCTTTACAAGGTCGACCTCAGAACTTTGTTCAGTTTGTCTCGGTGACGGATAATGGAAGGAAGGGCAGGCAACTGGTCGACTTCATTTAAATAAACAAAAAAAAATAAGATAAACTCTCAGGAATAGATAAATAATAACAAAAAAATTGTAAAGTGGAGAAAGCGAGAGCACGCGAATGCACTCAAGCAAACACAAACAGCACAGCACGATGCGTATTTTTTTTAAATTGACAAAATAAATCAAAAATAAATCAAAAATGAAAATAAGTGGAAAAGTCGAGAGTGCGCGAGCACACAGGAGCAAAGACAAGCAGCGCAGCTTGATGCGTATTAAAAAAAATAATAAATAGACAACTGGTCGACCTCATTAGAAATAAAAACCCAAAAGATTAGATAGACCAACAAACAAACACATGAATGTGGAGAGAAGGGCAGTGCGTGCAGGAGCAAAGGTAAACAGCAGACAGACCTGAATCCTTATCTTGACAAGGTCGACCTCAGAACTTTGTTCAGTTTGTCTCGGTGACGGATAATGGAAGGAAGGGCAGGCAACTGGACGACTTCATTTAAATAAACAAATAAAAAATAAGATAAACTCTCAGAAATAGATAAATAATAACAAAAAAATTGTAAAGTGGAGAAAGCGAGAGCGCGCGAATGCACTCAAGCAAACACAAACAGCACAGCAGGATGCGTATTTTTTTTTAAAATTGACAAAATAAATCAAAAACAAATCAAAAATAAAAATAAGTGGAAAAGGCGAGAGTACGCGAGCACACAGGAGCAAAGACAAGCAGCGCAGCTTGATGCGTAGTAGAAAAAATAATAAATAGACAACTGGTCGACCTCATTAGAAATAAAAACCCAAAAGATTAGATAGACAAACAAACAAACACATAAATGTGGAGAGAAGGGCAGTGTGCGCAGGAGCAAAGGTAAACAGCAGACAGACCTGAATCCTTATCTTTACAAGGTCAACCTCAGAACTTTGTTCAGTTTGTCTCGGTGACGGATAATGGAAGGAAGGGTAGGCAACTGGTCGACTTCATTTAAATAAACAAATAAAAAATAAGATAAACTCTCAGGAATAGATAAATAATAACAAAAAAATTGTAAAGTGGAGAAAGCGAGAGCGCGCGAATGCACTCAAGCAAACACAACAACACAGCACGATGCGTATTTTTTTTTAAATTGACAAAATAAATCAAAAATAAATCAAAAATAAAAATAAGTGGAAAAGGCGAGAGTTCGCGAGCACACAGGAGCAAAGACAAGCAGCGCAGCTTGATGCGTAGTAAAAAAAAAAAATAGACAACTGGTGGACCTCATTAGAAATAAAAACCCAAAAGATTAGATAGACAAGCAAACTAACACATAAATGCGGAGAGAAGGACAGTGCGCGCAGGAGCAAAGGTAAACAGCAGACAGACCTGAATCCTTATCTTTACAAGGTCGACCTCAGAACTTTGTTCAGTTTGTCTCGGTGACGGATAATGGAAGGAAGGGCAGGCAACTGGTCGACTTCATTTAAATAAACAAATAAAAAATAACATAAACTCTCAGGAATAGATAAATAATAACAAAAAAATTGTAAAGTAGAGAAAGCGAGAGCGCGCAAATGCACTCAAGCAAACACAAACAGCACAGCACGATGCGTATTTTTTTTTAAAATTGACAAAATAAATCAAAAATAAATCAAAAATAAAAATAAGTGGAAAAGGCGAGAGTGCGCGAGCACACAGGAGCAAAGACAAGCAGCGCAGCTTGATGCGTAGTAAAAAAAATAATAAATAGACAACTGGTCGACCTCATTAGAAATAAAAACCCAAAAGATTAGATAGACAAACAAACAAACACATAAATGTGGACAGAAGGGCAGTGCGCGCAGGAGCAAAGGTAAACAGCAGACAGACCTGAATCCTTATCTTTACAAGGTCGACCTCAGAACTTTGTTCAGTTTGTCTCGGTGACGGATAATGGAAGGAAGGGTAGGCAACTGGTCAACTTCATTTAAATAAACAAATAAAAAATAAGATAAACTCTCAGGAATAGATTAATAATAACAAAAAAATTGTAAAGTGGAGAAAGCGAGAGCGCGCGAATGCACTCAAGCAAACACAAACAGCACAGCACGATGCGTATTTTTTTTTAAAATGACAAAATAAATCAAAAATAAAAATAAGTGGAAAAGGCGAGAGTGCGCGAGCACACAGGAGCAAAGACAAGCAGCGCAGCTTGATGCGTAGTAAAGAAAATAATAAATAGACAACTGGTCGACCTCATTAGAAATAAAAACCCAAAAGATTAGATAGACAAACAAACAAACACATAAATGTGGAGAGAAGGGCAGTGCGCGCAGGAGCAAAGGTAAACAGCAGACAGACCTGAATCCTTATCTTTACAAGGTCGACCTCAGAACTTTGTTCAGTTTGTCTCGGTGACGGATAATGGAAGGAAGGGCAGGCAACTGGTCGACTTCATTTAAATAAACAAATAAAATATAAGAAAAACTCTCAGGAATAGATAAATAATAACAAAAAAATTGTAAAGTGGAGAAAGCGAGAGCGCGCGAATGCACTCAAGCAAACACAAACAGCACAGCACGATGCGTATTTTTTTTTAAATTGACAAAATAAATCAAAAATAAATCAAAAATAAAAATAAGTGGAAAAGGCGAGAGTGCGCGAGCACACAGGAGCAAAGACAAGCAGCGCAGCTTGATGCGTAGTAAAAAAAATAATAAATAGACAACTGGTCGACCTCATTAGAAATAAAAACCCAAAAGATTAGATAGACAAACAAACAAACACATAATGTGGAGAGATGGACAGTGCGCGCAGGAGCAAAGGTAAACAGCAGACAGACCTGAATCCTTATCTTTACAAGGTCGACCTCAGAACTTTGTTCAGATTGTCTCGGTGACGGATAATGGAAGGAAGGGCAGGCAACTGGTCGACTTCATTTAAATAAACAAATAAAAAATAAGATAAACTCTCAGGAATAGATAAATAATAACAAAAAAATTTTAAAGTGGAGAAAGCGAGAGCGCGCGAATGCACTCAAGCAAACACAAACAGCACAGCACGATGCGTATTTTTTTTTAAATTGACAAAATAAATCAAAAATAAATCAAAAATAAAAATAAGTGGAAAAGGCGAGAGTGCTCGAGCACAAAGGAGCAAAGACAAGCAGCGCAGCTTGATGCGTAGTAAAAAAAATAATAAATAGACAATTGGTCGACCTCATTAGAAATAAAAACCCAAAAGATGAGATAGACAAACAAACAAACACATAAATGTGGAGAGAAGGGCAGTGCGCGCAGGAGCAAATGTAAACAGCAGACAGACCTGAATCCTTATCTTTACAAGGTCGACCTCAGAACTTTGTTCAGTTTGTCTCGGTGACGGATAATGGAAGGAAGGGCAGGCAACTGGTCGACTTCATTTAAATAAACAAAAAAAAAATAAGATAAACTCTCAGGAATAGATAAATAATAACAAAAAAATTGTAAAGTGGAGAAAGCGAGAGCACGCGAATGCACTCAAGCAAACACAAACAGCACAGCACGATGCGTATTTTTTTTAAATTGACAAAATAAATCAAAAATAAATCAAAAATGAAAATAAGTGGAAAAGTCGAGAGTGCGCGAGCACACAGGAGCAAAGACAAGCAGCGCAGCTTGATGCGTATTAAAAAAAATAATAAATAGACAACTGGTCGACCTCATTAGAAATAAAAACCCAAAAGATTAGATAGACCAACAAACAAACACATGAATGTGGAGAGAAGGGCAGTGCGTGCAGGAGCAAAGGTAAACAGCAGACAGACCTGAATCCTTATCTTGACAAGGTCGACCTCAGAACTTTGTTCAGTTTGTCTCGGTGACGGATAATGGAAGGAAGGGCAGGCAACTGGACGACTTCATTTAAATAAACAAATAAAAAATAAGATAAACTCTCAGAAATAGATAAATAATAACAAAAAAATTGTAAAGTGGAGAAAGCGAGAGCGCGCGAATGCACTCAAGCAAACACAAACAGCACAGCAGGATGCGTATTTTTTTTTAAAATTGACAAAATAAATCAAAAACAAATCAAAAATAAAAATAAGTGGAAAAGGCGAGAGTACGCGAGCACACAGGAGCAAAGACAAGCAGCGCAGCTTGATGCGTAGTAAAAAAAATAATAAATAGACAACTGGTCGACCTCATTAGAAATAAAAACCCAAAAGATTAGATAGACAAACAAACAAACACATAAATGTGGAGAGAAGGGCAGTGTGCGCAGGAGCAAAGGTAAACAGCAGACAGACCTGAATCCTTATCTTTACAAGGTCAACCTCAGAACTTTGTTCAGTTTGTCTCGGTGACGGATAATGGAAGGAAGGGTAGGCAACTGGTCGACTTCATTTAAATAAACAAATAAAAAATAAGATAAACTCTCAGGAATAGATAAATAATAACAAAAAAATTGTAAAGTGGAGAAAGCGAGAGCGCGCGAATGCACTCAAGCAAACACAACAACACAGCACGATGCGTATTTTTTTTTAAATTGACAAAATAAATCAAAAATAAATCAAAAATAAAAATAAGTGGAAAAGGCGAGAGTTCGCGAGCACACAGGAGCAAAGACAAGCAGCGCAGCTTGATGCGTAGTAAAAAAAAAAAATAGACAACTGGTGGACCTCATTAGAAATAAAAACCCAAAAGATTAGATAGACAAGCAAACTAACACATAAATGCGGAGAGAAGGACAGTGCGCGCAGGAGCAAAGGTAAACAGCAGACAGACCTGAATCCTTATCTTTACAAGGTCGACCTCAGAACTTTGTTCAGTTTGTCTCGGTGACGGATAATGGAAGGAAGGGCAGGCAACTGGTCGACTTCATTTAAATAAACAAATAAAAAATAACATAAACTCTCAGGAATAGATAAATAATAACAAAAAAATTGTAAAGTAGAGAAAGCGAGAGCGCGCAAATGCACTCAAGCAAACACAAACAGCACAGCACGATGCGTATTTTTTTTTAAAATTGAAAAAAAAAATCAAAAATAAATCAAAAATAAAAATAAGTGGAAAAGGCGAGAGTGCGCGAGCACACAGGAGCAAAGACAAGCAGCGCAGCTTGATGCGTAGTAAAAAAAATAATAAATAGACAACTGGTCGACCTCATTAGAAATAAAAACCCAAAAGATTAGATAGACAAACAAACAAACACATAAATGTGGACAGAAGGGCAGTGCGCGCAGGAGCAAAGGTAAACAGCAGACAGACCTGAATCCTTATCTTTACAAGGTCGACCTCAGAACTTTGTTCAGTTTGTCTCGGTGACGGATAATGGAAGGAAGGGTAGGCAACTGGTCAACTTCATTTAAATAAACAAATAAAAAATAAGATAAACTCTCAGGAATAGATAAATAATAACAAAAAAATTGTAAAGTGGAGAAAGCGAGAGCGCGCGAATGCACTCAAGCAAACACAAACAGCACAGCACGATGCGTATTTTTTTTTAAAATGACAAAATAAATCAAAAATAAAAATAAGTGGAAAAGGCGAGAGTGCGCGAGCACACAGGAGCAAAGACAAGCAGCGCAGCTTGATGCGTAGTAAAAAAAATAATAAATAGACAACTGGTCGACCTCATTAGAAATAAAAACCCAAAAGATTAGATAGACAAACAAACAAACACATAAATGTGGAGAGAAGGGCAGTGCGCGCAGGAGCAAAGGTAAACAGCAGACAGACCTGAATCCTTATCTTTACAAGGTCGACCTCAGAACTTTGTTCAGTTTGTCTCGGTGACGGATAATGGAAGGAAGGGCAGGCAACTGGTCGACTTCATTTAAATAAACAAATAAAATATAAGAAAAACTCTCAGGAATAGATAAATAATAACAAAAAAATTGTAAAGTGGAGAAAGCGAGAGCGCGCAAATGCACTCAAGCAAACACAAACAGCACAGCACGATGCGTATTTTTTTTTTTAAATTGACAAAATAAATCAAAAATAAATCAAAAATAAAAATAAGTGGAATAGGCGAGAGTGCGCGAGCACAAAGGAGCAAAGACAAGCAGCGCAGCTTGATGCGTAGTAAAAAAAATAATAAATAGACAACTGGTCGACCTCATTAGAAATAAAAACCCAAAAGATGAGATAGACAAACAAACAAACACATAAATGTGGAGAGAAGGGCAGTGCGCGCAGGAGCAAAGGTAAACAGCAGACAGAACTGAATCCTTATCTTTACAAGGTCGACCTCAGAACTTTGTTCAGTTTGTCTCGGTGACGGATAATGGAAGGAAGGGCAGGCAACTGGTCGACTTCATTGAAATAAACAAATAAAATATAAGATAAACTCTCAGGAATAGATAAATAATAACAAAAAATTGTAAAGTGGAGAAAGCGAGAGCGCGCGAATGCACTCAAGCAAACACAAACAGCACAGCACGATGCGTATTTTTTTTTAAATTGACAAAATAAATAAAAAATAAATCAAAAATAAAAATAAGTGGAAAAGGCGAGAGTGCGCGAGCACACAGGAGCAAATACAAGCAGCGCATCTTGATGCGTAGTAAAAAAAATAATAAATAGACAACTGGTCGAACTCATTAGAAATAAAAACCCAAAAGATTAGATAGACAAACAAACAAACACATAAATGTGGAGAGAAGGGCAGTGCGCGCAGGAGCAAAGGTAAACAGCAGACAGACCTGAATCCTTATCTTTACAAGGTCGACCTCAGAACTTTGTTCAGTTTGTCTCGGTGACGGATAATGGAAGGAAGGGCAGGCAACTGGTCGACTTCATTTAAATAAACAAAAAAAATAAGATAAACTCTCAGGAATAGATAAATAATAACAAAAAAATTGTAAAGTGGAGAAAGCGAGAGCGCGCGAATACACTCAAGCAAACACAAACAGCACAGCAAGATGCGTATTTTTTTTAAATTGACAAAATAAATCAAAAATAAATCAAAAATAAAAATAAGTGGAAAAGGCGAGAGTGCGCGAGCACACAGGAGCAAAGACAAGCAGCGCAGCTTGATGCGTAGTAAAAAAAATAATAAATAGACAACTGGTCGACCTCATTAGAAATAAAAACCCAAAAGATTAGATAGACAAACAAACAAACACATAAATGTGCAGAGAAGGGCAGTGCGCGCAGGAGCAAAGGTAAACAGCAGACAGACCTGAATCCTTATCTTTACAAGGTCGACCTCAGAACTTTGTTCAGTTCGTCTCGGTGACGGATAATGGAAGGAAGGGAAGGGAACTGGTCGACTTCATTTAAATAAACAAATAAAAATTAGATAAACTCTCAGGAATAGATAAATACTAACAAAAAAATTGTAAAGTGGAGAAAGCGAGAGCGCGCGAATACACTCAAGCAAACACACACCTCACAACACGATGCGTATTTTTTTTAAATTGACAAAATAAATCAAAAATAAATCTAAAATAAAAATAAGTGGAAAAGGCGAGAGTGCGCGGGCACACAGGAGCAAAGACAAGCAGCGCAGCTTGATGCGTAGTAAAAAAAATAATAAATAGACAACTGGTCGACCTCATTAGAAATAAAAACCCAAAAGATTAGATAGACAAACAAACAAACACATAAATGTGGAGAGAAGGGCAGTGCGCGCAGGAGCAAAGGTAAACAGCAGACAGACCTGAATCCTTATCTTTACAAGGTCGACCTCAGAACATTGTTCAGTTTGTCTCGGTGACGGATAATGGAAGGAAGGGCAGGCAACTGGTCGACTTCATTTAAATAAACAAAAAAAAATAAGATAAACTCTCAGGAATAGATAAATAATAACAAAAAAATTGTAAAGTGGACAAAGCGAGAGCGCGCGAATGCACTCAAGGAAACACAAACAGCACAGCACGATGCGTATTTTTTTTCAAATTGACAAAATAAATCAAAAATAAATCAAAAATGAAAATAAGTGGAAAAGTCGAGAGTGCGCGAGCACACAGGAGCAAAGACAAGCAGCGCAGCTTGATGCGTAGTAAAAAAATAATAAATAGACAACTGGTCGACCTCATTAGAAATAAAAACCCAAAAGATTAGATAGACAAACAAACAAACACATGAATGTGGAGAGAAGGGCAGTGCGTGCAGGAGCAAAGGTAAACAGCAGACAGACCAAATCCTTATCTTTACAAGGTCGACCACAGAACTTTGTTCATTTTGTCTCGGTGACGGATAATGGGAGGAAGGGCAGGCAACTGGTCGACTTCATTTAAATAAACAAATAAAAAATAAGATAAACTCTCAGGAATAGATAAATAATAACAAAAAAATTGTAAAGTGGAGAAAGCGAGAGCGCGCGAATGCACTAAACCAAACACAAACAGCACAGCACGATGCGTATTTTTTTTTTAAATTGACAAAAATTAATCAAAAATAAAAATAAGTGGAAAAGGCGAGAGTGCGCGAGCACACAGGAGCAAAGACAAACAGCGCAGCTTGATGCGTAGTAAAAAAAAATAATAAATACACAACTGGTCGACCTCATTAGAAATAAAAACCCAAAAGATTAGATAGACAAACAAACAAACACATAAATGTGGAGAGAAGGGCAGTGCGCGCAGGAGCAAAGGTAAACAGCAGACAGACCTGAATCCTTATCTTTACAAGGTCGACCTCAGAACTTTGTTCAGTTTGTCTCGGTGACGGATAATGGAAGGAAGGGCAGGCAACTGGTCGACTTCATTTAAATAAACAAAAAAAAAATAAGATAAACTCTCAGGAATAGATAAATAATAACAAAAAAATTGTAAAGTGGAGAAAGCGAGAGCGCGCGAATGCACTCAAGGAAACACAAACAGCACAGCAAGATGCGTATTTTTTTTAAATTGACAAAATAAATCAAAAATAAATCAAAAATAAAAATAAGTGGAAAAGGCGAGAGTGCGCGAGCACACAGGAGCAAAGACAAGCAGCGCAGCTTGATGCGTAGTAAAAAAAATAATAAATAGACAACTGGTCGACCTCATTAGAAATAAAAACCCAAAAGATTAGATAGACAAACAAACAAACACATAAATGTGCAGAGAAGGGCAGTGCGCGCAGGAGCAAAGGTAAACAGCAGACAGACCTGAATCCTTATCTTTACAAGGTCGACCTCAGAACTTTGTTCAGTTCGTCTCGGTGACGGATAATGGAAGGAAGGGAAGGGAACTGTTCGACTTCATTTAAATAAACAAATAAAAAATTAGATAAACTCTCAGGAATAGATAAATACTAACAAAAAAATTGTAAAGTGGAGAAAGCGAGAGCGCGCGAATACACTCAAGCAAACACAAACCTCACAACACGATGCGTATTTTTTTTAAATTGACAAAATAAATCAAAAATAAATCTAAAATAAAAATAAGTGGAAAAGCGAGAGTGCGCGGGCACACAGGAGCAAAGACAAGCAGCGCAGCTTGATGCGTAGTAAAAAAAATAATAAATAGACAACTGGTCGACCTCATTAGAAATAAAAACCCAAAAGATTAGATAGACAAACAAACAAACACATAAATGTGGAGAGAGGGCAGTGCGCGCAGGAGCAAAGGTAAACAGCAGACAGACCTGAATCCTTATCTTTACAAGGTCGACCTCAGAACATTGTTCAGTTTGTCTCGGTGACGGATAATGGAAGGAAGGGCAGGCAACTGGTCGACTTCATTTAAATAAACAAAAAAAAATAAGATAAACTCTCAGGAATAGATAAATAATAACAAAAAAATTGTAGAGTGGACAAAGCGAGAGCGCGCGAATGCACTCAAGGAAACACAAACAGCACAGCACGATGCGTATTTTTTTTCAAATTGACAAAATAAATCAAAAATAAATCAAAAATGAAAATAAGTGGAAAAGTCGAGAGTGCGCGAGCACACAGGAGCAAAGACAAGCAGCGCAGCTTGATGCGAAGTAAAAAAAATAATAAATAGACAACTGGTCGACCTCATTAGAAATAAAAACCCAAAAGATTAGATAGACAAACAAACAAACACATGAATGTGGAGAGAAGGGCAGTGCGTGCAGGAGCAAAGGTAAACAGCAGACAGACCAAATCCTTATCTTTACAAGGTCGACCACAGAACTTTGTTCATTTTGTCTCGGTGACGGATAATGGGAGGAAGGGCAGGCAACTGGTCGACTTCATTTAAATAAACAAATAAAAAATAAGATAAACTCTCAGGAATAGATAAATAATAACAAAAAAATTGTAAAGTGGAGAAAGCGAGAGCGCGCGAATGCACTAAACCAAACACAAACAGCACAGCACGATGCGTATTTTTTTTTTAAATTGACAAAAATAAATCAAAAATAAAAATAAGTGGAAAAGGCGAGAGTGCGCGAGCACACAGGAGCAAAGACAAACAGCGCAGCTTGATGCGTAGTAAAAAAAAATAATAAATACACAACTGGTCGACCTCATTAGAAATAAAAACCCAAAAGATTAGATAGACAAACAAACAAACACATAAATGTGGAGAGAAGGGCAGTGCGCGCAGGAGCAAAGGTAAACAGCAGACAGACCTGAATCCTTATCTTTACAAGGTCGAACTCAGAACTTTGTTCAGTTTGTCTCGGTGACGGATAATGGAAGGAAGGGCAGGCAACTGGACGACTTCATTTAAATAAACAAATAAAAAACAAGATAAACTCTCAGAAATAGATAAATAATAACAAAAAAATTGTAAAGTGGAGAAAGCGAGAGCGCGCGAATGCACTCAAGCAAACACAAACAGCACAGCACGATGCGTATTTTTTTTAAAATGGACAAAATAAATAAAAAATAAATCAAAAATAAAAATAAGTGGAAAAGGCGAGAGTGCGCGAGCACACAGGAGCAAAGACAAGCAGCGCAGCTTGATGCGTAGTAAAAAAAATAATAAATAGACAACTGGTCGACCTCATTAGAAATAAAAACCCAAAAGATTAGATAGACAAACAAACAAACACATAAATGTGGAGAGAAGGGCAGTGTGCGCAGGAGCATAGGTAAACAGCAGACAGACCTGAATCCTTATCTTTACAAGGTCGACCTCAGAACTTTGTTCAGTTTGTCTCGGTGACGGATAATGGAAGGAAGGGCAGGCAACTGGTCGACTTCATTTAAATTAACAAATAAAAAATAAGATAAACTCTCAGGAATAGATAAATAATAACAAAAAAATTGTAAAGTGGAGAAAGCGAGAGCGCGCGAATGCACTCAAGCAAACACAACAGCACAGCACGATGCGTATTTTTTTTTAAATTGACAAAATAAATCAAAAATAAATCAAAAATAAAAATAAGTGGAAAAGGCGAGAGTGCGCGAGCACACAGGAGCAAAGACAAGCAGCGCAGCTTGATGCGTAGTAAAAAAAAAAAAATAGACAACTGGTCGACCTCATTAGAAATAAAAACCCAAAAGATTAGATAGACAAACAAACTAACACATAAATGTGGAGAAAAGGACAGTGCGCGCAGGAGCAAAGGTAAACAGCAGACAGACCTGAATCCTTATCTTTACAAGGTCGACCTCAGAACTTTGTTCAGTTTGTCTCGGTGACGGATAATGGAAGGAAGGGCAGGCAACTGGTCGACTTCATTTAAATAAACAAATAAAAAATAAGATAAACTCTCAGGAATAGATAAATAATAACAAAAAAATTGTAAAGTGGAGAAAGCGAGAGCGCGCAAATGCACTCAAGCAAACACAAACAGCACAGTACGATGCGTATTTTTTTTAAAATTGACAAAATAAATCAAAAATAAATCAAAAATAAAAATAAGTGGAAAAGGCGAGAGTGCGCGAGCACACAGGAGCAAAGACAAGCAGCGCAGCTTGATGCGTAGTAAAAAAAATAATAAATAGACAACTGGTCGACCTCATTAGAAGTAAAAACCCAAAAGATTAGATAGACAAACAAACAAACACATATATGTGGAGAGAAGGGCAGTGCGCGCAGGAGCAAAGGTAAACAGCAGACAGACCTGAATCCTTATCTTTACAAGGTCGACCTCAGAACTTTGTTCAGTTTGTCTCGGTGACGGATAATGGAAGGAAGGGAGGAAACTGGTCGACTTCATTAAAATAAACAAATAAAAAATAAGTAAACTCTCAGGAATAGATAAATAATAACAAAAAAATTGTAAAGTGGAGAAAGCGAGAGCGCGCGAATGCACTCAAGCAAACACAAACAGCACAGCACGATGCGTATTTTTTTTTAAAATTGACAAAATAAATCAAAAATAAATCAAAAATAAAAATAAGTGGAAAAGGCGAGAGTGCGCGAGCACACAGGAGCAAAGACAA